>NC_134886.1:14312741-14322741 GCF_041734735.1 Babylonia areolata
ATTCACACCACAATCCCCTGCCAGTTCTTATCGTTTGCATCCAAGCATCTATGTCATCTGAAACTGAAGAAGATGCCAGTGACTTGATGCACGTGTACTGGAGAGGGACTGTCCGCTAATGCATGCAGGATGTCATGAGAGGAGCGGGGTTCCACTGGCTGTGTTCCCTGCAGTGAGGTACTCGTGTGGCAGATGGCACACGCACAGCTGCTCAGCTTTCGGTTACCAGCGAACCAGATTTCCCTCATCGATTTTTAGTGTTGGTTTTCTTTTCCCCTTTTTTTTGTCACTGTAATGATGGAAGCTTAGTGTCCGTTTCCTATCTCTGTGTATCACATTCCATGTTTCTGTCTCTGTCTCTCTTCCTTCCTCATCCACCCAACCTCTCTGTCTCTCTCTCTCTTTTACTCCCCCTTTCTGTCTGTCTGCCTGTCTCCCCTCCCCCACCCCCTCCTCTCTCTCTCTCTTCTGAAGTTAGTGTGTCTAAATGTAATGCAGTATTTCATAAGGGTGGTTATTTGAACAGCAGAGAAAGATGAATGTACTGTGGTGTTTTAATGCCATTTGTCAGCGTTTATAAGTATTTTGGTATATTTTCTCCAAACGCCTGAGTTTCGATGGTGCATGCAAAGATCTAGCTAGAAAAGCCAAAAAATGCTTTATATTGCAGTATGGAAAAGTTACAATGTGCACAATAATATTTCCTTTGAGTTATTTATCAAACTGTTTGTGCATCGCATCCCATCCCAACCCAAACGAGCACAGCCTGACTGTATACAACTGCAGACAACACAACACAGCCCAGCCCAACCCAACTTCAGACAGCCCAACCCAATCCAACACAACCGTGAGTAGCCCAGCCATGCCCAACTGCAAGCAGCTCAACACAGCCTGACTGCGAACAGCCCAACCCATAACAACCCTAACGGAAACAGTCCAACCCAATCCAACCGCAAGCAACCCAGCCCAACCCAACCCGACCTTACTGTTAACAGCCCAACCCGACCCAATCCAACCGCAAACAACCCAACCCAATCCAACCCGACCCAACTGCCAACAGCCCAACCCGACCCAACTGCCAACTGCCCCACCCATCCCTTCCCACCCCAACCCTTCTCACCCACTGTCTGTCTGTCTGTCTGTCACCCGTGTACAGACCATGGTGGTGGGGACGGGGACGGAGGCCATAGCGGGAGAGGGACTGATCCTGACGGCAGGTGCTCTGGACGGGCACGTGCACTTCATCTGCCCCCAGCTGGCGCGCGAGGCCGTGGCCTCTGGCATCACCACGCTCTTCGGGGGCGGCACCGGCCCTGCCACCGGCACCAATGCCACCACCTGCACGCCGGGTCCCAACCACATCAGGTGGGGTGGTGCTGGGGTGGTTCTGTTATTGCTATGGTAGTGTTGTCGTTTGTCACATCACATTATTGTTGTCACATCACCTACAGTATTGTCACATCACCACATTATTGTTGTCACATCACCACAATCTTTGGAGTAGGCTTCAGCTAGCGGCACCAGCTGCTGCTGTTGTTTTTGTTGTTGTTTTTCTCATCACCGCGCCCTTCATGGGAGGCGCTGGCACCAGTGCTGCCACCGTCATGTACTTTCCGCTCCCAACTTCGGTTTTCTTGGTGGCGCTTTCTGTTGTTGCTGCTACTGTTCTTCGTCTTCACATCACCATGCTGTTTGGGGGAAGTTACTGGCACTAATGATACACCACCCACACACCAGTTCCCCATGAGTGGTAGCGGTTTTGCTCTTGTACTGGTGATGGTGGTGGTAGTGGTGGTTCTTGTTCTTGTTCTTGTTCTTGTTCTTGTTCTCCTTTTTCGTCTTCTTTTTCTAAGGTTCACAAATCATTATATTCTGAGAAACCCGGTTACCCGTCTATCTCCCCTCCCCTCTCCCGTCGATATCAAACTTCCACGGTCTTTCTTTTCCCTGAAGACGGCATCTTTTGTGCTTTGGATATGCCGACGGTGTAGCGGAGATCAGGTGCATTCCTTGGCAGGAAGAGTGGATTCCGTGGCTCTCGATGCCTTCTGTTGTGTGTCTGTCTTCATCCTCTGCTGTCCATTGTGTGGGCCACAGCTTGGAGGAGCTAATTTTACTGCCCACGTGGCTTTTTTTCCGTTCTGGATCCTGTTTGACATTTTATTTTTCATTTTAGACATTTCTTGTTCTGATACTCTGTGTGTGTATGTGTGTGTGTGTGTGTGTGTGCGCGTGTGTGTGTGTGCGTGCGTGCGTGCGTGCGTTTGTGTGTGTGTGTGTGTGTCCGTTATGTGGGTATTCAGTATGTGTTTGAGTGAGTGTATTTTATGCGGGTGTTCAGGACGTATGTATCTACACATAGAAAGATAGATAGATAGATGTGTGTGTGTGTGTGTGTGTGTGTGTGTGTGTGTGTGAATGTGTGTGTGCGTGCGCGCGCGCGCGCCTAGTTGGAGTGTGTCTGTGCAGAATATGCGCTCCTGGCTGTGGAGGGTGTGTTTATGTGTGTGTGCATATATTTTTGTGTATGTGTGTGTATTCGCTCGTTTCTGTTTACTTCGTGTTGCGTTCGTGTTTTGAACCCCATAGAGCTTCAAGAATATGTGCAATAGCAAGACGTCTTAATAAATATATAGATTTAATGTCTTTCCTTTTTGAAGTGTATTGGAAATGATTTGTATGTGTTAGTGTTAGCGTTAGTATTAGTGTGTGTGTGTGTGTGTGTGTGTGTGTGTGTGTGTGTGTGTGTGTGTGTGTGTGTGCATTTCCATGTGCATGTGCGTGTGAGTGGAAGTGTGCTGTGAAGGGTGATGATCATCATGCTGTAGCTTTAGCATCAATTGTACATTGGCAGCTTGCACAACGACGATTTTACTTAATACAGTTATCCTTCCCCGTTTCTCTCTCTCTCCCTCCTTCCCTCCGTCACTTCCTCTCTGTCTTCAGTTTTCTTTTCCGTCCCGCTCCTCCCTCTCTCTGTCTCTGTCTCTTTCTTTCTACAGTACGCAGACTCGCCACGTTAGCAAGAGACACGCACTACAAAACCTCACCCGTGAATCCCCCCCCCCCCCACAACAAAAAGCCCCCCCCCCCCCCAACTCACACTCTTTTTCTTCCTCTCTCTCTCTCTCTCTCTCTCTCTCTCTCTCTCTGTGTGTGTGTGTGTGTGTGTGTGTGGAAGACAGTTGCTACCCGGTTCTGATGAAATTTATTTCTTATTTGCAGATGATATCGTTCTGTTGTCAACTCCGGGTCGGCTGCAAAACCAAATTTATAATTTAGAAAAGTCTTCAAGGGAACTGGGACTTACGGAGAATTTGGATAAAACCAAAATAATGATTTTTAGGAAAGGGGGGTATGCTTCTAACATAGAAAAAATGGACATATGGAGGAAACACAATTGAAATAGTAAACAAGTACAAAATACTTAGGGTTTACACTCACTGCTAAGCTGTCAGAAACTTGTGCTTGTGATGAATTTGCAAGTAAGGCAAAGATTAAAATACTTGACATTCTAAAAACAATGTGGGCACTTGGCAGTCTAAATACAAAGGTATTATTTCAGTTTTTCGATGCACAAGTAAAACCAATGTTATTGTGCGCAGCGGAGATATGGGGTTAGTTAAAGTAGACGTCATTGAATCGGCGCATTTATTTGCATGCAAAAGATTACTCGGTGTATCAAACAAGACACCAAATTATATGGTATACGGAGAGACCGGTCGTTACCCTCTCTTTATTGACTCGACTGTATCATGCGTTCGCTACTGGTTGAAACTGACCACTTTCACGATTTCCGAAACAGGCTGAATCGATGCTGAAGAATTCTCCAGCCAGAAATGACAAGACGTCAGAAAATTGGCTTGGTAAAATGAAAGCATGCTTAGAGATGTGTGGTTTCCCTGATGTATGGATGAACCAGGGTACTGACAGTGAATTCGCCTTCTTAAAGTCACCGAAACAAAAACTTACAGAGAAATTTAAATTGGACTGGTTTACTAAACTTTGTAGTAGTGACAGATTTTTCTGTTTATCGGTCATTTAAAACAGACTTTCATTTAGAATTATACTTGGACAATATCACTGTCAAACGTTTCAGAGATACCTTGATAAGATTGCGACTTGGTCTAAACGAGCTTGGTATAAATAGAAGATTCCAGAACGCGGATGTAAACCGTTTCTGCCTGTTTTGTCCTGGCACCCTGGAAGATGAATACCATTTCATTTTTGTGTGTCCTAAATACAGACATATCTGCCAGAAATATATTTCAGAGTTCATAAATATTAATGACAATACATTGTTTCCTATTCTACAAACCCCATGTGTTACCTCCCAGAGAAATCTTGCTATGTACACTTATTAGGCTTTAAAATTTGGAGACGAATTTACACAATGAATGAATTAGTATAATATAAAGTTGATGAGTACGAACATGCTATGTTTTTTTCATCCAATTATCGGTTACTCACGTACAATACAGACTTTTCTTTTTCTTTCTTTCTTTCTTTTTTTTCTTGTGTGTGTGTGTGTGTGTGTGTGTGTGTGTTAGTGTTAGAAGAGCGATTTTTTAAATGTATTCTTTCTGCATGTTGAATTGCCCCATTGTATCCACTACCCCTTTGTGTATGGGCCGGTTGGCCTTCACAATGAAACCCGTGTCACTGTCAGTGTCAGTCTCTCTCTCTCTCTGTCTATTTTCATGCTTGGACGTGGATTTAGATGCTGAATACAAACTTGTATATGGATGGGTTTTTTGCCCCCCCCCCCCCCTCCGCCCCACTCTCTCTCTCTCTCTCTCTCTCACTAAAGTACGCAGACTGGCCACTTAGTAAGAGAAGAGACACGCGCTACAAAATCTCAACCGTAAATCCCTCCCCCCTCCCCCCCCCACACACACACCCCAAAAAGATAAAAAGAACACCCCCCCCCCAACCCCCACTTCTGTCTCTCTCTTAGTTTCTTTCTATTTTCGTGCTTGGACGTGGATTAAGATGCTGAATGCAAACTAGTGTATATATAGATTGGGAAGGGTTTTTTTGTCCTCTCTCTCTCTCTGTCTCTATCTCACTCACTCTATGTATCACTTTGCTTCTGTCTGTGCCCCCCTCCTCTCTCTCTCTCTCTCTCTCTCTCTCTCTCTCTCTCTCTCGCTACGTCAATCTTTATTTCAATCGGAGTGATTTTTTCCCTGTTCTCTACGGGTTTTTATTTTCCTTGTACTATTTCTGTATATTTTTAGTACTTTAAAATGTTCATTAACGTTACCCTACACGACCATCGCCCGCCTCCCCTCCCCCCAGGGACATGCTTCAGAGTACAGACGCCTTCCCCCTCAACTTTGGCTTCACGGGGAAAGGCAACACCAGTCTGGCCCAGGGCATCTCCACTGACCTGGAGGAGCAGATCGTGGCGGGGGCCATGGGGTCAGTCAATGGTCTTTTTTTATTTTTTTTTATTAAAGATTGATAAACTACTTCTACTACTACTACTGATAGTAATAATAATAATAATTAGAAGAATAAGAACAAGGAGAACAAGAAAAAGAAGAATGTATTTATAGAGTGTCAAAT
Organism: Babylonia areolata; assembly: GCF_041734735.1. Lineage (NCBI taxonomy): Eukaryota > Metazoa > Mollusca > Gastropoda > Neogastropoda > Buccinidae > Babylonia > Babylonia areolata. Next base: position 14,318,313 of record NC_134886.1, read on the forward strand.
CATGACCGGAGACAAAGCGCTTTCACACCCAGCTTTCACACAGCATGCTTACCTCAAGAGCCGTAAGAGATTTTGTAAGTACATGCAGACAGAAGGCTTCAGAGCAGCTAATTTTGAAAGAGGCCGGTTTTAAGGCCAGACATAAAATAGCTGAGTGACCACTTTCTGCTGGATAGCTGCATAGCGTCTGCCGGTCCGTTGGCAGGGTGTAAGGTGTATGTGGGGGTTGGGAGGGGTTGTGGTGGTGGCTTTTGTGTTCCGTGGGATGTGGAGAGTTAGGATTGTATGAGGGGAGAGAGGGAAAGTGGAAGTGTGTGTGTGTGTGTGTGTGTGTGTGTGTGTGTAGACGACGTGTTTATTTCAGAAAACCCTGTGGGGGCACATGAAAATGCCACAAATTTTATGTAACTAATACAGATGTGAATAGCATTTGGTACTTTGCTAACATTTGAACTTGTGTGTGTATGTGCATGTGCGCGCGTTGTGCGCCTGTATGTATTTGTGTCTGTCTGTCTGTGTGCTAGAAAGGAGATATTGGATAGGGTGAGGGTGACAGAGAGTGATAGAGAGAGATGTCTTTAAAGCCAGGCTTTGAGGGAGAGAATACGAATCCGAATAATTCATTGTGGTCAGGCACATTTTTGCCCATTTACAAGGGGCATTTATCTTTTGCACGTGTATGTACGCACACGTAGGGGGTTCAGTCACTAGCAGATCTGCAAATCTGTTGTCCTGGGAGAGCGGACAAAAATCTTCACCGTGAACACACCAGACGCCCGGCCGTGACCGGGATGCGAACTCAGGACCCTCTCATTGAACGTCCAGCGCTCTAACCACTCAGCTGTTGCGCCTGTCCCACCACCCGTTCTACCCGTGAGAGGGCGCACCGTCAGAATGATGGTTTGTGTATGTGTGCTAGCCATCTGGACAAATCAGGCTCCGCCACGACGAAGTACGTTGTGAGAGGGCACCGCATCAGACTTACGATTGAGTGTGCGAGCCAGCTCGATTCATTGCTTCATAGCTCCAGTCATTGTTGCTGCCAGTTTTTCTTTGTGGCCTTCTTTGACTGATCTCAGTTATGACCCCCTTTTGGGACACTCCCCACTGCACTGATGTCTGTGTCCACAGACTGAAGCTGCACGAAGACTGGGGCACCTACTCCGGCCGCCATAGACACCAGTCTGAGAGCAGCTGACAAGTTTGACGTGCAGGTAGGAGGCCGTTGTTAGTTTGTACCATACATGGTTTACAGTCTTCGTCTTGTGGGCACAGTGAAATGATGCTGATTGTTTTTCCTAACAGCTGTGTATGCAATCAATGTAATGAAGACCGTTCCTAACCAGTGTTTCATGCTTGTGTATTTCCAGTTTGTTACTGTAAAAAAAACACCAAAAAAACACACCATGCCTATCGTTTATAAATCACTGAATAATTGTCAATTTTGGGCAGTTGTCAGTCGTGTATTGTTGTCAAGTTTCGTTTGTTATTATTTTAAAAAAAAATTAAAAAAAAACAAAAAAAAAAAAAAAAAACGATCCTGCCACCACTACCTGTGGCGTGAGATCCCACCGTTCCACCTTGCAGGTGATGATCCACACGGATACGCTAAACGAGAGCGCGTGCGTGGAGGACACGCTGGCGGCCTTCAAGGGGCGCACCATCCACACCTACCACTCGGAGGGGGCGGGGGGCGGCCACGCGCCGGACATCCTGCGCGTGGTGAGTGACCCGCGCGTGCTGCCCTCGTCCACCAACCCCACCCGCCCCTACACCGTCAACACCATCGACGAGCATCTGGACATGCTGATGGTCTGCCACCACCTGGACAAGTCAGGCTGCTGTTTTTTGTGCTTTTTTTCTTTCTTTTTTTGGGGGGGAGGGTGGGGGGGGGGAGGGCGTGTGTGTTAGGGTGGTGGGGGAGGAGCAGGGGTGGGGGGTGGGGGGGAGCAGTCAGTTCGGGGAGGGGGGGGGTATTTAGACAAGTGAGACAGGTTTGTTTTGGGAGGGTTTTGTTTTTGTTTTTTTAGGTTGGGGGAGAGCGTTTTTGAGATGGGTAGGCATGTAAGAGCAGATTTCTTTTTTGTGTGGGGTGGGTCTGTAAATAAATGAGGTTGTTTTTTGGGGGTGGGGGGTGGGATGGAGGGTGGTTGTGAGAGGAATATTTTTTTCTGTTTTCATTTTGTTATTTGATGTTTTACTATTGAAAATAAGATGAGATACAGTCAAAACTTGTATTTTCCTTTTAATTTCGCTTTGTTAATTATACAGCACTGTGGAATTTGCTGTTGTGCTGTTCTTTCTCTTATGCTTGCACATTACTGTACACATGCGCACGCGTGTATACACACATATGCGCATACGCGTACACACGTTCATGCACGCACACATCAACATACACAGAGATATTTGTGAATAATTGTGTTTCGTGCGTGCGCGCGTGCTTGTGGTGTAAATCGGACAGTTCATATTGATCTGGTAGGAATGGTGATGGTGGTGGGGGTTGTGGTAAGAGTGTGTGGAGGTATAAATCCGATCTGTATTGATCTTGTAATGTTAGTAGTGAGGGTGACGGTGGTGGTGGTGGTGGTGGTAGCGGCTGTGGCTGGGGAAATCTTGAGTCCTATTGATCGTGTCGAAGCGGAGTGAGTGGGGGAGGAATGGGGTTGATGGTTTGGTGGGTATCCAAAGAAACTGGTGTCTGCTGGTTTGGGTGGGTATCCAAAGAAACTGGTGTCTGCTGGTTTGGGTGGGTATCCAAAGAAACTGGTGTCTGTTGGTTTGGGTGGGTATCCAAAGAAACTGGTGTCTGCTGGTTTGGGTGGGTATCCAAAGAAACTGGTGTCTGTTGGTTTGGGTGGGTATCCAAAGAAACTGGTGTCTGATGGTTTGGTGGGTATCCAAAGAAACTGGTGTCTGCTGGTTTGGGTGGGTATCCCAAGAAACTGGTGTCTGTTGGTTTGGGTGGGTATCCAAAGAAACTGGTGTCTGCTGGTTTGGGTGGGTATCCAAAGAAACTGGTGTCTGTTAGTTTGGTGGGTATCCAAAGAAACTGGTGTCTGATGGTTTGGTGGGTATCCAAAGAAACTGGTGTCTGTTGGTTTGGGTGGGTATCCAAAGAAACTGGTGTCTGATGGTTTGGTGGGTATCCAAAGTAACTGGTGTCAGCTGGTTTGGGTGGGTATCCAAAGAAACTGGTGTCTGTTGGTTTGGGTGGGTATCCAAAGAAACTGGTGTCTGCTGGTTTGGGTGGGTATCCAAAGAAACTGGTGTCTGCTGGTTTGGGTGGGTATCCAAAGAAACTGGTGTCTGCTGGTTTGGGTGGGTATCCAAAGAAACTGGTGTCTGCTGGTTTGGGTGGGTATCCAAAGAAACTGGTGTCTGCTGGTTTGGGTGGGTATCCAAAGAAGCTGATGTCTGTTGGTTTGGGTGGGTATCCAAAGAAACTGGTGTCTGTTGGTTTGGGTGGGTAGGTATTGAAAGAAATTGGTGTCTTTGCTGGTTTTGGTAGTATCCAAAGAAAGTGATGTCTTTCGTGTTGTGGAAAGCTGCTGTGTCCGTTGATGTGATGAACTTCGTTGACTTGTTTTGTAAATCAGTTAACTTCGTTTGCATTATAGTCATGAAAGCCATTATGCACGCGCGCGCGCGCCCAGACACATCAAATATATCAACATCTGGGAGGGGAGGGGGTGAGGGGATGGAGGGGCGGGACTGGATAAAAAATCTTGGTCCGTACATGGGACTTGAACTGTCCTATCACTCCTGATGATCTCCAACTCTCTCTCTCTCTCTCTCTCTCTCTCTGCGTGCGTGCATGCGTGCGTGCGTGTTTGTTTTTCCGATTCGCGAACACTTAACTATAAAAGCACCATTTTTAAGATTAACTTCTTTTTTTTTTTTTAACCTATCAATGAAAGTTTGGAAGATTACAAACATTTGGAACAAACAACTTAATCAACATGAAAAACAGTTTCCAAATAAACTGTGACAACAATACTCAAGTGAGCAAAGTAGAACGGAATTGTTGCTTCTGTGCTTAATTCTACCTTGTCTGTACTGTGACTTTGTCTGGCTGACATCATTGCTACTCGTGATAAGATGTTTGAATTGAAGAATACAATTCTTTGCTTCTGCATATTATTACTCTGGTGTCTTATCTGTTGTCTTTGTTTTGTTTTGTTTTCATGTGTAGAGTTTTTGAGTTTAAGACGCTTTTTTGTGTGTTATCCTGATATCGCCCTGTGCAGTCGTTCGGGCTTTGTTTAAGCAAGGAAAATGTTCTCGCGTGTACACTAACACATATGAATAATGCTAATGGTGATAATAATAAGGATGCTAATGATAATAATGCTAATGATAATTGTAATAATGCTAATGATAACAACAAGAAGGAGAAGAAGAAGAAGAGAAGAGAATATAATAATAA
>NC_134886.1:14327741-14355241 GCF_041734735.1 Babylonia areolata
AGTGAGTTAATGTGATTAACATCGTCTTTAATAGTGTGATCAAACTTGGATGACCTGGATATTTCCTATTTGCACAACAGCCAAACTTCTGTTCTTAACCTTCCGTTTATAATGTTGCTATGCTTCGTACTTTAAAAAGTAACAAACACGCAAACAAACAAAGAAAAAAAATCAAAATAACGCAATCAGTGAAGGGAATAAATGAAACAATTAAGGCATGCACTGTTTTTCCAGAACAGACTTTTCTTCTTCTTTTTTCTCACGATCTTCCTTTCAGTGCATGTCCCAAAAGTAAGCTCCAACGATTGGCTTCGATAAAAACCACCAGTTTGTAGACACATTTATCTCTTTTTTTTTCGAGACAAAATTATTTTGTTTCTATATAGGTCTTCGTTTCAGAAACGATATATGATGTTTGAGGTATGGATTGCTGAAATACAGTATGTGTACATGCACGCTCGGGCACGTGAACAACTTTGCTCTTTCCATTTCATCAAGAGTTGCATGCGGACTGTGGATGCAGTGTCAAGTGAAGATGACTGAAAGATCACGAATCATATTGCAGCAGACTGTGGCATGGCAGTTTTATAAAACACAACCCTCGGTTGTCAGAATGTATATGCTGCCCCCTGCTCCCACCCAAGATAATATTATACCGAGCGGGAGATGCAGAGAAGCCGTTATATTGATGTAAGATGAATCACATGGATCTCGTTTCTTTGCCCGCAGAGATGCTGATATGTCTGGTGTGTGTGTGTGTGTGTGTGTGTGTGTGTGTGTATGCGAATGAGAGGGGGTTGGGGGGCTTGGATGGACGAGCATTGAATACGTATCCACGTCAAGGAGAAGTGAGGAGGGAAGGACGCGAATGCAGGAGATGCTTCTTTGGTATTCATGGGCCTTGGGCAGTTCGACAGCCTCACTTTGGCATATCGATTTTGTGTGTGGATCGATGCGCCAGAGGTTCTGATACAGTGATATCTATGAGACTCGTATTCTGAACTGAACGAGACTGTCAGAAAAAAATGGTGCTGGTGATGGCATTCCCGTATCTCATGCATACATCAATCTTCTACGTTAGATTCAGGCTTAACGTCGACACCCACCCTGGTGATATTGCTAACGGGGGTAACCGTCGCAGAACAGTTGGGGAGAAGGAACCCAGCTAACACTGCCAAATTTTATGTTGCGTAACCGGTGATTCCAATTACTAACTCTCAGACGGAGAGGCGGGTAAAATAAAGCTGGACTGTAGCAAACAAAGTGTGTCCCGCGCACAGCTGAATTTTCTTTGCCGGCTGTGGTTGCCGAGTGGTGACAGCACTGGGCGTGAATCCCATGGCTCCTTGAGGTTCTTGGCCTGAACGGATAATTTTCCCTGTCTCCGCGGTCAATAGATGCGATCTGTGCAGGGAAGGAGAAGATGAGATACACATGCTAGACACACCGAAAATTGTGACACGGATCGCTCTACTCTCTCTCTCTCTCTCTCTCTCTCTCTCTCTCTCTCTATATATATATATATATATATATATGAAGCTCTCTTACAAAAGCACTTTCAAGTTTCTTATTTCCTAAAGCTGTTTATTAGAACCGCCCCTCCACCCCCACCCCAAACACTCTTACTCATGATGAATTCACGCACCCTTTCTCAGTTTATTCTTGACCACTTGCAGTCCTAATGACTAAGAAATATTTTGAATCGTCGGCAGTGAATTTTCATATTTTACTAATTACTTATTTCATTTCCATTTATATTCTTCTTTATTTTCATTTGGACAGGGAGACAACGACAATGTGCGCATTAAACGGTACGTGGCCAAGTACACCATCAACCCGGCCATTGCCCACGGCATGTCGCATCTGATTGGCTCCGTACAGGTACACGTGACCTTGTCAGCTAAATATAGATTAGTCCGGCCAATTTTCTTCTTTTTTTTTTATTTTTTTTTTTAAATTGTCGGGGGCGGGGATGAGGATAGAAATGGCTTTTTTTTTTTAAAACCACGGGTTGATGATGTGTATTCAGTTTTCTTTCTTTTATTCGTTCGTGATTTTACCCCCCCCCCCCCCCCCCCCCCCCCTCCCCCGTCATCCCCCCCCTGCGCGCGCGCGCGCGCGCGTGTGTGTGTGTGTGTGTATTTCCGTGTCTGTGTTCATTGTTGCCTTTTCTCATGATTATGAAAAAAAGTTTTTTTATACCATATATTTTTTTAAATGAGAAAAATTAGGAACTATTATATTTGAATGTAGAATTTCAACAAAGAGACAGACAGACATGCACACACACACACACACTGTCTCTCTCTCTTTCTTTCTCCCTCTCTCTCTCTCTCATTCACTCATTCACTCACACAGAGGTATGATTTGGTTTGTTTATAAGTAGGATTTTATGAAGGAGTCGTGTGTTATTTTCTCGTCATTATCTCTGAGGATGTCTTGACACTTCGTGGGTGGATGTGTCTCATCCCGTGCTGAAATAGCTACGGTAGTTTCATTATTTTATCTAGACTTCCTTCTTTCTTCTTTTTTATGAGTTAATAGGGTGGCGGGTGGGTTTCTGAACGTCTAATCAGCACCCTTAACCCCCGCCACCCTCTTCACTTCACGCAACAAATTGGGAAACTTTTTCTCCGTTTATGAAACTATGGGATTCTGAACATTCTTCACCCAGCTATTTCGTCTTCCCTTTCTCTCATTCCCTTTCTCTGTCTCTGCTTTTCTTCCTCTTTGTCGTTCTATCTCTGTCTGCCCCTCTTGCTATCTCTATCTGTCTGTCCCCCTTTCTATCTCTGTCTCTCCCTCTTTCTATCTCTATCTGTCAGTCTGTCTGTCTGTCCTTCTGTCTGCCTGTATGTTTGTCTCCTTGTCTGTCTATTTCTCTCTGCAACATTAAAAAAATCCTTTCATTTATATTACATAATGAAATTATTTATTTTTTCCTGTTTTTTTCTTTTCCTTCTTTCTTTCCTTTCTTTTTCTCTTCTTCTTTCCTTTTTTCTTCTTTTTCTGTGTACGCCTGCCATATGATGCACTTCTTTTTATTATTTTCTGTTTTCGTTCTACCCATGCTATATCATGTTTTAAAGTACACCTTATAAGTTGTACAGTTTTATGTGTGTTTTTCCTTGTATGTTTATTTTATTTGTTTGTTTTGTTTCTTGTGTTTTCTTTTTTTTTTTTTTGGTCATGTGTGTGAACTGCAACAAACGAATACACACACTATACATGAAACACAAAAGAAATAAAAGAAAGAAAAAGAAAAAAAAGCAGGTTGTTTGAACTCAAGCGCGCTGCTAATTAGGAGTAGCACCAAGCGATGCACCCGGAAGTGTCTTTCTGGATGTGTGGCCGTTAGTCCAGTCCAGTTAAGTCTGTCCTTTCCCATAGGCAGCTGGAGGTGAGAGTTAACAATAAATGAGCACAAAAGGAGGATGAAGAGTGGAAAAACACACACCAAAACAACAACAGAAAAAGTGGGTAATAAACTACTGAAAAGTCGTGCCCTGGTTCTCTTGTGTACGTGTCGCTCTCTCTCTCTCTCTCTCTCTCTCTCTCTCTCTCTCTCTCTGTCTGTCTGTCTGTCTGTCTGTCTTTCACTCACTCTTCTCGTCTCTTTCTCTCGTCTTTATCCATGTCTCTGTCCATCTCTGTCTTCTGTGTTTTTCTGTCTCCTTTTCTCTGTGCCATTATCTCTTCCTCCCTTTTCTGTATCTCTGTCTCTATCTCTTTCCCCCACTTTTCTTTTTCTCTATCTCAGTCGTGCTCTTGTTCTGTCCCCTCTCTACCTTTTCTCCCACTGTGTCTTCCTTCTCTCACTTCCCCCCCCACCCCCCACCCCACTCACACTCACACCCCATTCCATTATTGTCTCGCACTCCTTCACACCGTTTCTCTCTCTCTCTCTCTCTCTCTCTCTCTCTCTCTCTCTCTCTCTCTCTCTCTCACCCATCCACAAGCTATCAGAAACGAAGAAAAATAGTCACAACTCCCTGCCATTTTTTCTTCTCCCGTGTCGTCTTCCGTCGTAGGGATGCCATGCCAAGAGGTTTCTGAGCTGGCAATTTCCTCTTTTCGGTTTGTTTTGTTTGTCTTATTGCTTGTGGGTTTTTTTTTTTTCGGTCCTATGCTTTTATTTCTGCTCTCTTCTTCATTGGTCCTGCTATGATGGACAAATGTAGAATGAATCAACCGTCTCCTGTTTGGTTGTTTGTTGTTGAGTTGGCTATTTTTTCGTGTTGTTTCTCCCTCATACAGTGTATTAGCTGGAACCACTGCATTACATTAGGTCCGGATGACTTTTCAGTTTACCTGGGGTGCAGAGTAACAACATGATGATTGAATGGTTTCTCGGGGTCTTTTGTTACTGTCTCTCTGTATCTGGCTCTGTCTTTGTCTCTGTCTCTCTCTGTTATTGTCTCATTTTATTCATTTCCCTTTCTCCATATCTGTCTTTCTGTCAGAGTTTGAGTCTCTGTCTATTTGGCTTTCTGTACCTGTCCCTCTGTCCCTCTCTGTCTCACATCTCATTGGTTTATGTTCGGTACGTTCACAGATTTTCCATGCTCTCTATGTAAAGTATTCCACTGTCGATGATGATGAACGTAAGTTCGATTTTAAACTGAAAAGTGATTTGAGAAATAGTTGTGCAAATTTTGAAAATAGATATTGCGAGAAGGAAAGACCTCTTTAGCTTGTTGTCGTAAAAAAGATCATGAGAGGATAAGCTTAAGGACAAAATGTATTTCAGAAACTATGATTATTAGGAATAAAACACTACTCACAACTAGGAGCTGTGTTTTAAGATAGACAATAGTTTTATTTCGTAGACACCAGATGAGATTTGTGTTACTGATGGATGATTGTGAACTTTATCATTATAACGTGTTGGGTGGCCTGTCAGTTGCTACCACTAAAAAAAAAAAAAAAATTCCTTACAATCTCTTGTTTCCATTTAATTTCATCGTGCATCTCTCTCTCTCTCTCTCTCTCTCTCTCTCTCTCTCTCTCTCTCTCTCTCTCTCTCTTGATTTAAACAGTGACCAATGATCTTAACTATAAAACCGCGGATATTAATCAATTTAATGTGCTAGCTTTCCGGTTTAGCTGGTCTTTTCTATTTCCGTGACCAGTAAATGCAGAAATGTTTTTGTTTTGTTTTGTTTTTGTTTTTGTTTTTTGTTTCGGTATTTGTTGCCATTGTGTTCGTTTCTAGATTGTTTTGTTTTGTATAAAATAATTATGTTGACACATTCACCCATTTTGCATTGGCCAGTGACATTAAAGTGTCACAGTGTCTACCTAATAATTCGCGTACACGCTTATATAGTCTTTTTTGTTTGTTTGATTGCTGGTTTGGTTTTCGAGCTGTTGGGGGCTTATTTGTTTACGAATGTGTTATCCTACTTGGTAGGTGAACAAGATGGCGGATTTGGTGTTATGGAAACCCGCCTTCTTTGGCGCCAAACCGGAAATGATCATCAAGGGGGGACAAATTGCCTGGGCACAAATGGGTGAGAAGAATCATCTCCGTTTTTCCCTTTCTTTCTTTCTTTCTTTCTTTCTTTCTTCTTCTTCTTCATTTCTCATTTCGTCGTCTTTTTCTTCTTCTTTCTTGTTGTTGTTATTGTTGTTTCTGTTCTTGTTTGTTTGTTTCTTCTTCTTCTTCTTATTCTACTGCTTCTCATTATCCTCCACCTCTATATCACCCCTTTATCCTCTTCTTCCCTTCCTTCTGCTTCCTAGTTTTCTCCATTTCAGTGGGATGATATCAAGTGCCCAGTCCCTTTGAGCCTCGAGCCGGGAAACCCAGTTACGTGCTTCTGGTGATCAATGGCAGTCTGGTTATAAGGTCCCATTCGGATTGTGTGTGTGTGGGGGGGGGGGGGGGGAACGGTTTTAGACTAGCAAAGAAAATTGAGTCTCAGGGGCAGCTTGGAGATAAGTTGGGGAGGGGATACATCAAAATTTATTTTTAAATGTCGTTGACGTTTAGGTATCAGCGACTGATTGAGAAAGAGAGAGAAAAACAAAGAGAGAGAGAGAGAGAGAGTGGTTGCAGGTGTAAAGCAGAATAGACAGACGGACAAACAGACTGCCACAGGAGCGACGGAAAGCAAAGGCATAAAATAAAGACAGACTTCCAAATGGACCGCGGAAAGCAACGGCTTAAAAGAGACGAAAGGACAAATAGACCTCAGAAACAGCGGAAAGCCAAAACTTTAAATAAATTATACAGACGCGCAAACAGACTGCCACGGAGACTGCTACAGAAAGCAAGCAGGACTTGACCAGGAGAGGGGGTACCGAATGTGAACAGAGATGCAAAATATAGACACAAAAATAGACTGCCACACAGATTCATACGAGTGCAAGCAGGATTTGACCAGGGGAGGATGTACGGTGTTTGACAGGGATGCCCAACGCTTCCATCCCGACCCCAGAGCCTGTGAAACAACGCAAGATGTTCGGGGCTTACGGCAAGTCTGTGGGCACTCATTCCGTGGCCTTCGTTTCCAAGGTCAGTTTTTTGTTTTTGTTGAAATGTTGTTGGTTTGGCTTGATTTCACGTGTTTCTGTCAGGGCGCTGTGTGTGTTTGTAAGAGGGTTTTGGTTTGGTTTTTTTCTTTAACTGTTTTTTGTGAGGGTGGCTCAAGGCCTGACTAAGCGCGTTGGGTTACGCTGCTGGTCAGGCATCTGCTTGGCAGATGTGGTGTAGCGTATATGGATTTGTCCGAACGCAGTGACGCCTCCTTGAGCTACTGAAACTGAAACTGAACTGTGAGGGTGATTAGTTGTTTGGTTTTCTTATATGTTTGTGAAGGTAGGATGGCTGTTTTTGTCCGCTTTGTTTTCTTGTTGTTCGTTTGTGTGGGGGTGGTTGTTTTTGTTTGTGTTGATTTCATATGTTTGTTTGTGTGGGAGTGGTTGTTTTCTTTTGTGTTGATTTCATGTTGTTTGTGTGGGAGTGGTTGTTATCTTGTTGTGTTGATTTCATATGTTTGTGTGGGGGTGTTTGCTTGTCTGTGTTGATTTCATATCTTTGGGTGGGAGTGGTTGTTTTTTGTCTGTGTTGATTTCATCGGGTTTGGTTGTGTGAGGGTATTGAGTTTGTTTTGTTTTCATGAGTTTGTATGAGGGTGGAGGCTTTTTGTTTGGTTTTGTGTTCATGTTGTTTGTGTGATGAATAGTCCCGCCATCCAGTCCTCATCTCCTCCTTCCCTCCCCCTCTCCACTCACGTCAGATCTCCAACACGTGTTGATCCAATCGATAATGGACCACTGAGTTATGTAGTTTGGGGGTTGAAGAACAGTGGAGTTGCGGTTAATTTTGTTAACATCATGAGTTTTCGGGGGACTGTGGGGAGACTCGTGATCAATCAATATCGCAGCCTTCTCTGTCCCTGTCTGTCTGTCTCTGTCTCTCTCTGTCTCTTTCTCTCTGTCTTTGTCTCTTTCTCTGTCTCTCTGTCTGTCTGTCTCTTTCTCTCTTGTTTATGTTACTGTTTCCTCTTCGAGGGCTGGATAAAAAAAATAGCATAATCTTGCTTACTCTACTACCCTGAGAAAATAAATTTATTCAATTTATTCAATTTAATGTGTGTGTGTGTGTGTGTGTGTGTGTGTGTGTGTGTGTGTGTGTCCCTCTCCCTCTCTTGCTTTAAACTCTGTAATACCTACGCCCCTCCCCGAAAAAACAACAACAAACAAAATGACATCCAAATAACCCCTCCCCCCACCAACAAACTTTCATTTTTTTAAAACTTTTTCCTTGTCTCAGTTCCTCTCTGCCTCCCTCTTCCCCTGCTCCATCTCTCTCTCTCTGTCTAGCCCACTTGCGACAGTTTGTTATGTTAATGAAATCTTGCTTAGATGCTTCCACTGGAAAAGTGCATTTTAGCCTATCACTATGCGTATCTCTACCTGTATACCTATGCATTGTCAGTCACAGTTCTCTATATATACATCATAACCATTCCATACAAAAAGTATGCATGTGTGTTTACGGCTCATTTACTCATGCCCCCCTTCGTCTCTCTTTTTCTCTCTTCTTTCCACTTTCTCTGCCCCCTCTTCTTCACTCGTCCCGTTCCAACCCACCAACCCGATTCCTGTATTCTGATGTTGTTGTTTTTTTAAATATTATTTTTTTTTAACCATCATTATTATGCCCTATTCATTTAGTATTGAGTAGAGTAGGTTATACCCTAATTAGATAGGAGATTAGCTGTAAAAGAAAAAGCACACCAGAACTTATCTATGTAGCCGAGCGCTTTGCTGGCTACGATGACTGCTGTGGCTGAACTTACGACACAAACCATCGCAGACGACATTGACCTGCTGATCTTCAGCTGCGCATTAACACAGGCGCGACGCCATTCCAAATTGAATGGCGGCCACTTCTTAACAAATACTCCAAACATTTATTACACCAAGCCTATGTATCATTCACTGCCAGATTGTGTCCGTTGTGCTAACATACACATATATACATGTATCAGTTAGAATCTTATTTGGATTTTATTATAATCCTTCGTCAGCCAAGTGTGACATTTAGGGTTACGTCATTTTGTCTTTTCGTCACATAAAAAATGATACATTCTTAAGTTATGTTTGTGGTCCTTTGCTGGTAACTAAAACCACACTATTATAGTGTATGGATCAGATTTGATCAGCCAATTATAAGATACAAAGCAGAGTTTCATTGTCGACATGTAATGACAATCATCTTACGTATTTGGCGTTGCTGGCATGCTTGGCCGAATTTGAAATCTGTGTTTCTGACACACTCTAATTAGTTAATCATCTGTTTCATCAGATCAGAAAAGTACAAGTATTATATTGGGTATACTGGCATAATTGTCGCAATTCCATCTTTAAATTTATATCATAAGTATGTGCCTGCGTTAAACTGATTTATCGTAATACGTATTTTTCAGCTCAGAACTCGTTTAAAGTGCTTAGTTTCATGTGATTTAGATTATGATCTCAAATTCATTCTTTATAATCAACACTTCGTTTTGTACTAATTGAAAAGGTGGTGTTGAGCTCTTTGTTTTGCGACCAATCCGACGTAAAGCGGCTAAGGAATCATTTAGAAATGTATCACTGAATACCTTGCAACAAACACAAAGTTTGCCATTTCCTGCCCCGCCACGACCAGTTTGCTTGCAGCTGTAAAGTGTCGTCACTGTGGCCCACGTGACCTGCGTGACTAGCGTGACGAGTGTTGGCACTGATCACTCTTCCCTTTCACCTGCCTGTGGCTATAGCCTCCCCCATTGTGTGTGTTCCTCATTGTGTGTGTTCCCTTCCTCCACTGTGTGTGTTCCCTTCCCCCATTGTGTGTTCCCTTCCCCCATTGTGTGTTCCCTTCCTCCACTGTGTGTTCCCTTCCCCCATTGTGTGTTCCCTTCCCCCATTGTGTGTTCCCTTCCTCCACTGTGTGTGTTCCCTTCCCCCATTGTGTGTTCCCTTCCTCCATTGTGTGTGTTCCCTTCCCCCATTGTGTGTGTTCCCTTCCTCCATTGTGTGTTCCCTTCCTCCATTGTGTGTTCCCTTCCCCCATTGTGTGTTCCCTTCCCCCATTGTGTGTTCCCTTCCCCCATTGTGTGTTCCCTTCCTCCATTGTGTGTGTTCCCTTCCCACATTGTGTGTTCCCTTCCCCCATTGTGTCTGTTCCCTTCCCCCATTGTGTGTTCCCTTCCTCCACTGTGTCTGTTCCCTTCCCCCATTGTGTCTGTTCCCTTCCCACATTGTGTGTTCCCTTCCCCCATTGTGTCTGTTCCCTTCCCACATTGTCTGTTCCCTTCCTCCACTGTGTCTGTTCCCTTCCCCCATTGTGTGTTCCCTTCCTCCATTGTGTGTTCCCTTCCCCCATTGTGTGTTCCCTTCCCCCATTGTGTGTTCCCTTCCCCCATTGTGTGTTCCCTTCCCCCATTGTGTGTTCCCTTCCCCCATTGTGTGTTCCCTTCCTCCATTGTGTGTGTTCCCTTCCCCCATTGTGTGTTCCCTTCCTCCATTGTATCTGTTCCCTTCCCCCATTGTGTGTTCCCTTCCTCCACTGTGTGTGTTCCCTTCCTCCACTGTGTGTTCCCTTCCCCCATTGTGTCTGTTCCCTTCCCCCATTGTGTGTTCCCTTCCCCCATTGTGTCTGTTCCCTTCCCCCATTGTGTGTTCCCTTCCCCCATTGTGTGTGTTCCCTTCCTCCATTGTGTGTTCCCTTCCCACATTGTGTGTTCCCTTCCCCCATTGTGTCTGTTCCCTTCCCCCATTGTGTGTTCCCTTCCCACATTGTGTGTTCCCTTCCCCCACTGTGTCTGTTCCCTTCCTCCATTGTGTGTTCCCTTCCCACATTGTGTGTTCCCTTCCCCCACTGTGTCTGTTCCCTTCCTCCATTGTGTGTTCCCTTCCCACATTGTGTGTTCCCTTCCCCCACTGTGTCTGTTCCCTTCCTCCATTGTGTGTTCCCTTCCTCCACTGTGTGTGTTCCCTTCCCCCATTGTGTGTTCCCTTCCTCCATTGTGTGTGTTCCCTTCCCCCATTGTGTGTTCCCTTCCCCCATTGTGTCTGTTCCCTTCCCCCATTGTGTGTTCCCTTCCCCCATTGTGTGTGTTCCCTTCCTCCATTGTGTGTTCCCTTCCCCCATTGTGTGTTCCCTTCCTCCACTGTGTGTGTTCCCTTCCCACATTGTGTGTTCCCTTCCTCCACTGTGTGTGTTCCCTTCCCCCATTGTGTGTTCCCTTCCTCCACTGTGTGTGTTCCCTTCCCCCATTGTGTGTTCCCTTCCCCCATTGTGTGTTCCCTTCCTCCACTGTGTGTGTTCCCTTCCCCCATTGTGTGTTCCCTTCCTCCACTGTGTGTGTTCCCTTCCTCCACTGTGTGTGTTCCCTTCCCACATTGTGTGTTCCCTTCCTCCACTGTGTGTGTTCCCTTCCCCCATTGTGTCTGTTCCCTTCCTCCATTGTGTGTTCCCTTCCTCCACTGTGTGTGTTCCCTTCCCCCATTGTGTGTTCCCTTCCTCCACTGTGTGTGTTCCCTTCCTCCACTGTGTGTGTTCCCTTCCCCCATTGTGTGTTCCCTTCCTCCACTGTGTGTGTTCCCTTCCTCCACTGTGTGTGTTCCCTTCCCCCATTGTGTGTTCCCTTCCTCCACTGTGTGTGTTCCCTTCCTCCACTGTGTGTTCCCTTCCTCCACTGTGTCTGTTCCCTTCCCCCATTGTGTGTTCCCTTCCCCCATTGTGTGTTCCCTTCCCCCATTGTGTGTTCCCTTCCTCCACTGTGTCTGTTCCCTTCCCCCATTGTGTGTTCCCTTCCCCCATTGTGTGTTCCCTTCCCCCATTGTGTGTGTTCCCTTCCCCCATTGTGTGTTCCCTTCCCCCATTGTGTGTGTTCCCTTCCTCCACTGTGTGTTCCCTTCCCCCATTGTGTGTTCCCTTCCCCCACTGTGTGTTCCCTTCCTCCACTGTGTGTTCCCTTCCCCCATTGTGTGTGTTCCCTTCCCCCATTGTGTGTTCCCTTCCTCCATTGTGTGTTCCCTTCCCCCATTGTGTGTGTTCCCTTCCCACATTGTGTGTGTTCCCCCACAGGCCAGCATCTCACTGCATCGCTGCAGTTTCTTTTCTCCTCCTCTATTGTAACAAAACAATAGGAAAACCCTTTGTGACTGGACTTTTCATGTCTCTGGGCTGTGTGTGGATCTTAAAATCCCTTCACTCTTTTTGTCCTGTTAATTCTTTCAACCTCTAAATCCACTTTCATCTACCCATCCAGTTCACCCGGTCATTATGATATCTAAGAATTTGTCTCCCCCCCCTCTCTCTCTCTCCCCCGCTCTCTCCCCCTTTCCTTTTCCCATCCTCCCTCCCGTGTTCTCTCTTTCGGACACTGTTTCAGCTCTGTTTCTTCCTCATTAAATGGTCTATTGAACTTATTTTATTTATTATAAAACTAAGATGATTTCAATTATATGTATGTCTGAAATAATCAGAATGGATGAATCTTTTTTAAAACACACAAATGAATTTGTCAGCCATCATCATGTTATAGAATTCACTCCTATTCCTTTTCCATCACCCCACCCACCCTCTCCGTTCTCACCTACACGCGTTCGTTCGCAGATCTCGCAAAAGTCAGGATCACTCCTATTCTCTTCTGAAAGACAAGCAAAAGCGTCATTCACTGGTTTTCAGAGCAATTATTTCAATACATTGTCGTTATCAGAGACAAGTTCAGGACTATGAACTATATGTTTCGGGCTTTGTAAAGATTTTGAACAGTTCAGGACATACATATTATCTCTGCCAACCAGCTTCAGGAAATTCAGTCAATACATGCGCCAACTGACGGTCGCAGGCAAGGCCTGCTATTTTTTGACTGGTTTTGTTAATTCATGAATTTCAAATACAATGACAGAACAGTATACTCTGTCTGTCTGTCTGTTTGTCCATTCATCTACCCAATAACTATCTGTACAGCTATCAGTTCACCCTTTTATTCATCCATTCACATGTCTATCTGTCTTCCTACCTATCTGTGTATCAGAATAACAAAATAAGACAGGCGCGGACATTCCTTTAAGGATTTTTATCCCCGAGGTAAGAGAACGATAATCAGAAAATGAATACTGACAACGAACGGGGTCAATATTACAAACGTTTTCCCCAGTGCGTCACACTGACGTGCAGATAAAGGAGACACTGACAAAGAATTGCTGGATTAATGACCAAATTTTTGCTACCGGTCTGTTAACTGACATCCACCAGTCATTTTACCGTTTACATAAATCTGTATGTCATCTTGTAAAGAGGATTCTGTCCCACACCCCTTCTCCATCGCCAACTCTTCACCCCACACCCCGTCCTGCTATCCGCCCCTGGCTCTCTACAGAAAAAGAGTGCCTGTGCTGTTGAGTCAACGATCGGAAAGCGGTCTGTGCTTCGGCTTCTGTTGTTACTTCTGGTCAAAGAAGTAAATATTGCGTCAGGACATATTCAGACTGTTTATTTTCATTGTCCTTCAGTTTTGACCGGGCTTTTTCATTCATTCACAATTCTGCCGTCCATCTGCACCCCTCTTGGTTCTCATAAAGACACTTGCATTCTGTCGCGGTTTGTTTTGCTTTTTTTTTTTTTTCTTTTTTTAATTATCATTGCTGTTAGGGAGGTGAGAATCTGGTACACAATATATTTGTTGTTTATCGGGGCTGGTGATTTACTGACGGTACTTCGGACAAAACACACACAGACACACACACACACACACACACACACACACACACACACACACACACACACACACACACACATATATATATATATATATATATATATATATATATATATACAGCCATGTATGCACACACACATACATGCACGCCACTGTTTAAAGCGCAAAGTGAGAATTGTGTCGACCTTTTGTAGTTGATTGGTTTCTTTTCCCTGAAGCTGTGTAGTTCTGTTTTCTGTCGTCGTCGTTCATGGCTGTGCTCCGAAACCCTTCTGCTTTGGGGGGTCAGCAGACGAGGCGCGAGAGGCTCGTCATGCAATATTGAAAGCAGCCATATTTCCTAGGGGGAGATTGCTGTCCTGGGTGATGGCGGTTACTAGTTAGAGAGTCACCGGCTATGGAAAGTAAAAAACAAAACCAAAAAAAAAACAAAACCATGTAGAATAAAAAAAATAAAAAAAAAAAAAAAAAACCCAGCTAAGTTGGAAAACATAAGGCGTCATCTGGGGCATTTCTTGCAGCCTGGCATTCGTCCTGCCAATCTCAAACCCCTCCCCATCCTCCTGTCTCTCACCATCACCTCACCCTTTCTCACTGGCTCTTCTGCCTCCATCACCGACAGCATCTTCTCCTTTCATCTTCTTTCTCCTGTTCCTCACTCTTCTTTCTTCTCCCTCTGTACTTCCTCCTCCTTCTTTCTTCTCCCTCTGTACTTCCCCCTCCTCCTTTCTTCTTGTCCCCCTCTGTACTTCCCCCTCCTCCTTTCTCCCCTCCCTCCCTCTATACTTACCCCTCCTCCTTTCTCCCCCCCCCCCTGTACGTCCCCCTCCTCCTTTCTCCATCCCCCTGTACTCCCTCCTCCTCCTTTCTCCTCCCCCTCCCCCCTGTACTTCCTCCTCCTCCTTTCTCCCCTCCCTCCCTCTGTACTTCCCCCTCCTCCTTTCTCCCCTCCCTCCCTCTGTACTTCCCCTCCTCCTTTCTTATTCATGCACACCCTCGACTATCTCCGTCTTTCTGTCGTTGCCATCTGTACCCCCATATACTTCCCCCTCCCCTTTTTTCTCCATCACACTCGCCCTACTTCCTGTTCATACTAACCCACCACCTTAGATTTCCCCGTACCGATTCTATCCGACACGAACGCCGTTATTACCTTTCCCCATCGTCATCACTACGTGCAATAAAGGAACCCTGACGATTCTGTCCTTTCTCCTCCGTCCTGTTTCTCCATCCCCCAGTCTTTCCTCACAATCTTATTCTCTGTCAGGTTACTTCCCCCCCCTTCATCTTATTCCCTCTTCCTCCGCCACCCGTCCTCACTTCTATCCCCCCTCTCTTTAAAAAAGTGCCTTTCCTTTCATCCGTCGACATCTTCCTTTTCTTCCTCCTGCTACCCTTCAAATATATTCGTCAGACTATTCACTTCTCTTTCATCTTCCTTCCTTTTGACCCTTTTCATCTTCACAATTCCTGTTCCTTCTGCACCGCCTCTTGCTTCTCTCCAAAACACTTCTTCATTTCCGTTCTCCTTTCCTTTTTTTTTTTTATCATCTTGCGTACTCCATTATTTCCTTTTTACTCGCTATTTCTACTTCCCTTCGGCAACCACCCCCCACCACTACCACTTCACACTCCACACACCACCACTATTTTTATGGCTTTATTTTTTCTTCTTAATTTCGTTCATTATCAAAAATAGTTGGTGTTTAAAAGGGAAAGTGATAGATGTGGACTTTGAGTGGATGGTCTTTGAGAGGGGGGTACTTTGTTTTCTGGTAGGTTGGGGTCAGAGAGAGGCGAGAGGGCTCGTTGAATATTGGAAGCGGAGGATTTTAGGGGAGATTGTGTTTGGAGATGGGGTACGTTAGAGGAGAGGCTTGAAGGAAAACGTAACGAAAAAACGTTTGAGAATGAGAAAGAAAAACTAAATATAATTCAGAGAGGGGAAAACTATAGGCGAGGGGCATTGTGTTCGAGGAGGGACAGTTTGTCGTTAACCCTCCGAGAGGAGGGACCCGTTGAGAGGGAGGGGACGTTTGTGTTTCGGAAGGAGGGACTTTGTGCTTTCGGAGGGAGGGACGTTTGTGTATTGTGATAGTGTGCAATGTGTTGTCGGTGTGGGCTGTATGTCCCCCCTTTGGGCGTGCACTGAGGTGTGTGTGGGTGTGGGTTGAGTAATGTGTGGACATTGTGTGATATTGCGCGTGTTGGTACTGTGTGTTGGTACTCTCTGTTGTTTTCCCTGTGTATTTGTGTTGTTGCGCCGCGTGCGTGCGTTCGTGTTGTTGTTGTGTGTGTGTTCGCTGTGTTGCTGTTGTGTTGCTTGTGCTCCGCCCTTGTCTGTTTACTGTCTTGTACTTTTTATCCTTTATGTTATTATTTTTCCTGATTATATTTTTTTTTGCCTTTATTTTGTGTCCTGTGTATTTTCTTTATTTTTGATTGTTGTCCTTTTTGCGTCTGGCTTTTATGGTCCTCCACGATCTCTCTCTCTTACTTCTTCTAACCTCCCTCTCCTCACTCCTCTTTGCCCACCCCCCCCTCTGCTGCCCCTCACTTCTTCCCCCCCTTATTCTTCTCCTGTCTCGCTCTCCACCTGTACTCCTCCCCTCCCTCTCTTACTCCCCCCCTCTTCTTCCTCCTCTTCCCTCCTCTCTGTCTTCTCACCTCCCTGATCCCCGCTCTCCTTTCCTCCACCTCTCCCCCCTCTCTTTCTTCTTCTCTGTTCCTTTCTTCCCCCTCACTTCTCCCTCTCTCTTCCCCTCTACTCTCCCCTCTTTCTTCTTCTCTGTCTGTCCCCCTCACTTCTCCGCTCCTCTTTCTCCACTCCTTTCTCCTTTACTTCTCTTCTTCTCCCTCACTGTTCCTCCTCTTCTTCTGCTCATCCCCCTTCCCTCCTTCCTTTCTCTGTCTTCCTCTCCTCACTGTCACTCTCTCTCTTTTCTCCACCTCTTTCCTCTCCTTTCTTCCTACTTCCTTTCTCACCTCACTGTTCCCCCTCCCTGTCTCCCCTCTTCCTCTTTCTTCTCTGTCCTCCCCTTTTCACCTTTCACTGACATCGTCTTACTCTTTCTTTCCTCTCACTTTTTCTTCCTTCTTCTCTCCTCTGTCTGTTCCATCACTTCTCCGTCTCCTGTTCATCTTCCTCTTCTTCTCTTCTTTTCCCTCCTGTCCATCTCCTCTCTTACCTCCTTCTCTTCCTTCTGTTCCTTCTCCGTCCCTTTGTCTCCTCACTGTCACCCCCTCTCTTTTTCCTCTCCTCTTCCTTTCTTCCTTTCTTCTCCTCTTCACTCACTTCCATCTTCTCCTCCTCCTCTTTTTTCCTTTCATCTCTTTCCTCTTTCCTTCTCTTCTTCTCACTCTCTGTTCTCGGCTTTTTCTTCCTAATTCTCGTTTCATTTCTTGTTCACTTGTCTTACAGAACACTTAGTGCTCAGGCTTCGTGTTACTAGCTTAACTTTATCTGCGTTTAGGACTTCTTGTCAGTTAAACTCGACTGTCTACGGCGAATCTTTCAGACGTTTCTCTTTCTTCTTGTCCTGTTCCGAACCTGACTGTTCCCCGCTTTTTTCACTTTTATGTATCATTTCGTTTCTGTTCCTGCTGCACCTAGCTGTCGTCGCTCTGGTTGGTAACTGTGTACATTGTTATATTCCCTTTGTCTGTTGACCTCATGTTTCCTGCTCTTGTGCTATTTGCCTCTGTGTGTGTTTATGTGTTGGGTCTGATCAGTGTCTGGCTGCGTTTTCTTTTTCTGTACTTTATTTTTTTTTTCTGCTATATCTTATTTGTTCTGGTATTCATTTTCTTAGTTCTTTCCTCTTTTTCTACGCTGTCCTTCTACCTCACTCTCCCTCTGCCCCACTCTGTCTCACTCTTCCTCTTTCTTCTCTGTCTGTCTCACCTCACTGTCTCCGCTCTCTTTCTCCTCTCTCTTCCTCTTTCTTCTCTATCTGTCTCACCTCACTGTCCCCGCTTTCTTTCTCCTCACTCTTCCTCTTTCTTCTCTGTCTGTCTCACCTCACTGTCTCCTCTCTCTGTCTCACTCTTCCTCTTTCTTCTCTGTCTGTCTCACCTCACTGTCTCCGCTCTCTTTCTCCCTCTCCCTCTTTCTTCTCTGTCTGTCTCACCTCACTGTCTCCGCTCTCTGTCTCACTCTTCCTCTTTCTTCTCTGTCTGTCTCACCTCACTGTCCCCGCTCTCTTTCTCACTCTTCCTCTTTCTTCTCTGTCTGTCTCACCTCACTGTCTCCGCTCTCTTTCTCCCTCTCCCTCTTTCTTCTCTGTCTGTCTCACATCACTGTCCCTGCTCTCTGTCTCTTTTCTCTGTGCGGTCTTACTTATTTTTCCCACTCAGACACTTTCCCTAAGTATATCCAAAAGACTAGCGCCCAGCTCACAATTCGAGGTCTGTAGGAGGTAAGGAGTTAAAATCCCGGTCCGAAAATATTATGGGACTCGAACCCGTGTACACGTGCTTCTTAATCACTCACGCTACCACCAGGACACCACTCCATGGGGGTTAGGGGAAGGAGGAGTGGGGGGTATGTCTTCAAGGATGTCTACCCTCTTCTCTCTGTACAACTCATACTCCCCCCCTTCCCCTACTTCCACCAACCCTCTCCTTCCATTCCCATCTACCTTGGCAAACCTTCCTTTCCCCTCGATCCCCACACGACCTTTCTTTTCCTCCTCTTCCTCTTCCTCTTTTCCCTCTTCCTCCTCCTCTTCTTCCTCTTCCTCCTCCTCATCTTGTCACTGGCAGAGGTGGACATCGGCTATTGATCCGGCGAGTCAGTCGTTTCAATCCCGAGGATGCGCTGTGGGGAAAACGTCTTTTATGTCTGTGACAAGGAAATCCTCTAGGGCGCGTGCTCTCTCTCTCTCTCTCTCTCTCTCTCTCTGTGTCTCTCTCTGTCTGTCTGTCTGTCTCTCTCTCTGTGGCCATCTATATATACCTCCCCCCTCTCTCTCTCTCTCTGTCCATCTATCTCTATCTTTCTTCGTCTGTCTGTCTGTCTGTCTGTCTCAGTCTCTCTCTCTGACTCTCTCCTTCCATTTATCTTTATCTTTCTTCGTCTGTGTCTCTGTCTCTGTCTGCCTCTCTCTCTCTCTCTCTCTCTCTCTCTCACTCACTCTTCCTGTGTCTGTGTCTTTGTCTCTCTCTGTCTCTCTGTCTGTCCGTCTCTGTATGTCTCATTCTCTCTCTCTCTCTCTCTCTCTCTCTCTCTCTCTCTCTCTCTCTCTCTCACTGTGCTTATCTATCTGAAAATGTCAGCCATGTTAGCATGTTTTTTCCCAAATCTATTTTTTGTTTCTTTTTTGTTTGTGATCTATCGTGATTTACTGTTTGTCAGATGTTTTGAATAGCCCTTGTTGCTTTGGAATTCCGTTATCAAAATGATCCATCTGAATATTTAGGTCATAAATGTTATAGAATGCATTAAACAGTTAACTAAGATATAATGTGAGAAAATCTGTAGTAAATGTTTCTAGAATCATCGGAATTAAGTCAACGTAATAATTTAAAAATGATTCCATAAATAATTGAACATGATGTAATGACAGCTTTGACTGATGCATTGCATCTGAATTTTGCATTTCTTAACAAAACTAATTGTTTTCTTGATCACATTAAATATTCAAGAGGAGTTTTTTGATAAGTGCAATGTACAAGAGTAAATACTGGTATATAAAGAAATGTCGAAGTTTAAGAAAATGTAGAAAATATTCAATATGTAGCAGGCTTAAGAAAACATATTTAAAAGTTAGAAAATAAAAAATGTTTACTTAGAAATTGTATATAAATCAAAATTGAAATGCTATTAAAAGAAAGCCAAAAAGAATTCTAGAAATATTAGAGAGTTTATTCAAAAAAGAACAATCCAAATTAACATATAGTAGGAACAACTAGCGATTTAAGCAAGTTTAACTTTTAAGCAAGATTTGTGACGTATTGAAGACGATATATGATTTCCAAAAAAAAAAAGAATGTTATAAAACCAGCCTAATTTTCTAGATGAAGGAAGAAGTTCTGATGCATATAAAAATTAAAAGGAATTTTATAAGATGGGTCCCGATGTGTAATTTTTAGCCAATTGTTGCAATAAATATTGACTTGGGAACATTTCCTGAAAATTCTTTAATGTTATATCTTAAATTTTGTGTCCTGAGAAATTTGAAATCTAAAATCTTCTCAATAGTAAAAACCAATGTATAACTATTAGAATCATTAATGCAGAAGTATTTCATAACTTATTCCTATCAAACGTTTTAGTAAATATAAGTAGAAAACCATCACAAATTGCATGAAAGTAGATATTATAATCCAGGGTACACAACGGTTTTGAAAAGGGTTAAAATACGGGTCATAAGTGTTGATTCTCATTTTAGGATCGATACAAATAACAATTTTCTTTTAATCGTAAACTTTATGTAGCATTCATTGATTTTGAGAAGGCATTCGATTCCATCAACAGAAACTTACTATGGCCTATCTTAATTAAAAGTGGGATAAGTGGGAAGCTCTATAAATGTGTGAAGAGCATGTACAATGTAGTTAAAACGAAAATAAGGTGTGGCGATAAACTAACTGATTATATTAACTGTACAAGAGGGGTAAAGCAGGGAGATGTATGTAGCCCTGTATTGTTTTCATTATTTATAAACGAATTGGCTTTAGATGTAATTGATAAAGGGAGACATGGTGCTAGATTTACTGTGGATTTTATGGAATTGTTTATTTTGCTGCTGGCTGATGATGTAGTTTTGCTCTCAGAGACAGTTGTAGGTCTGCAAACACAACTAAATAATTTGAAAAATTCAGCAAATGAATTGCAGTTAAAAATTAACATGGATAAAAGTAGTATAATTGTTTTCAGGAAGGGGGGTTATTTAGCATCGAGGGAAAGATGGGTGTATGATGGTATTGCTATGCCTGTTGCTAATGCTTATAAGTATCTTGGGATTATATTTTCTACTCGTTTGAGTTTTGTAGCTGCCTGCAGAGATTTGTCTAGTAAAGCAAAGTATAAGTTACTAAATATTATGAAAAAACTTTTCATGTTAAATAATAATTCTCTAGAGCTTTTTACTAGAGTGTTTGATGCCCAGATTCAGCCCATGGTACAGTATGGGTCAGAGTTATGGGGTTTGGATAAGAATGCTGTTGTGCATTGTGAATCTTTACATTTATTTGGACTTAAAAGGTTTTTGGGTATTGATATGAAAACACCAAATGATTTAGTATATGGAGAAACAAATAGACATCCAGTTTATATAAACTCTGCAATCAGTTGTATTCGCTATTGGCTAAAGCTACTGAAAATGAGTGCAGATCGACTGCCAAGAAAATCGTACAACATGTTATATGACTTAGACTTAAGAGGCAAAAGAAACTGGGTTTCAAATGTACGAATATGTATCTGTGAACTCGGGTTTGGGTATGCTTGGTATTTCCAAAATGTAGGTTTAGATAATGTATTTTTGCAAACTCTTCGCCAGCGTATGATAGATTGTAGATGGCAGAGTTGGGAAAACCATATTCAGTCTAGTGAAAGGTTTAGTATATACAGGGGTTATGTCTCTACTCATTTAGTGAAGAATTATCTCTTGTTTAATATGGATAGACATCTCAGATTCATTTTGGCAAGATTTAGACTTGGTTTTTCGGAAATAAACACTCACAGGTACCGATATAAAAATGTACACAATTCTGATCTCTTTTGTCCATTGTGTAAAGAGTCGATAGAAGATGAAGTACACTTTGTTTTGAAATGCCCCGTTTTGTGTGTTCTTCGTGAAAAATTTATCCCAAAGAAATATTATATATATCCATGTTCATTTCGATTTAATCTGCTGATGGCATCTACAGATGACGGACTTATACATAATTTGGCTCTATATTTATATAAAGCTTTTCATTTAAGAGATATAATTATGTCGTGATTGATTGCTATAGTTCTGATGACATACACTAATATTGTTATCGCCCCTCGTTCATATGGGGCTTTGGCCTTAATGAATAAACCATCTGAATCTGAATCTCTCTCTCTCTCTCTCTCTCTCTCTCTCTCTCTCGCTCACTCGCTCGCTCGCTCGCTCTCACTGTCGCTCTCATTCTGACAATGTCAGCCACTGTTTGCATGTTTTTCATAATCTTTGTTTTTGTTTCTTTCTGTCTTCTGTCTGTGTCTGTCTATCCTGACTTTCTCCCCCTTTCTGTCTCTATTTTTTGAATTGCATGTGCTTGCTGGTGAATTCACTTACGTTGCACATAATGAGGCTAGCGTTATTGACTATTTTTTGGTATCTAAATGTTTCATTGAATGTGCATTAAGACTGTGGTAATCCCTAAGATATAATCAGAACACATGCCTGTAGAAATGTTTCTCAGAATCAATCGGATTCAAGCTCAACATGTAAATACATTAGGAAAAACTGTATTCCAAAAATACATCTGGAACCAAGATAAGACTGACGAATATACTGATGCACTTGCATCTCCTGAAGTTTTGGATTTCTTCAACACAGCCACCACCTTAATTGATTCTGACATTGTGGCAGCTTTAATAACATTTACTAAAGGTATTTTTCTTGCTGGTAAGTGCATGAAAAGAAACTTTAAAACTGGTATGATAAAGAACAGTCCGTGGTTTGAAGAAGAATGTAGAAAAACCAGGGCAAAGGTACGCCAGGCTTTAAAGAAACATGCAGCTTGTAAAGTTGAAAATATAGAGGACAATGATTTACTTAGAACTGTATATACAGATGAACGAAGAGAGCGTAAAAAGCTATTGAAAAAGAAAAGCTCAAATTATAAAAAGTACATTCTAGAAATTCTAGAGAGTTGTGGAAAATATCAGAAAAAGTTCTGGGGTACAATCAAATCTGCAACATATAGTAGAACACCACCTAGCTGTATTTCAAGCGATGAATGGTTTAGACATTTTAAGTCAGTATTTGGAAGTGACGTATTGGAGGAAGATATAGTGAATAATGTCAAAAACACAACAAACGAAGCTGATTTTGAGCAAAGTTCCACCCTGTATAACAGTTTTCTAGATGCCACCATAACGGAAACCGAAGTTACTGATGCAATAAAAGCTCTGAAATTAGGCGAATTTTATAAGTATGGTTCACCGATTGTAGTAACATTTTTTACCCAATTATTCAATAAATTATTTGACTCCGGAACATTCCCAATGACTTGGTCTGAAGTAGTTATACTTAAATTCTTGTGGACGTTAGGAGAAAATTGCCCAAAAATCTTCTCCAAAAATCTTCTTCAAATTATTTGTTTGTCAAATTCAACCAATGTTAACCTATGGGTCAGAAGTCTGGGGATTAATGGCAGACCAATCTGTCATTGTGAGAGTACACTTATTCGCTATCAAACGTTTGCTAAATATCAGTATGAAAAAACCAAGCACCTAAATTTGCAGTGAAACGGGTAGATATCCTTTATATATCCAGACCTACACTAACTGTATTTGATACGGGTTAAAAGTTACTGGGATGCATGAAGAATGTTGTATGGTCTCCATTGTAGGGATAGATACAATTGGGTATCACGAATTTGTTTTACATTACATAGATATGGATTTGGCTATGTGTGGGAAAACCAGGGTGTGGAAAATGTAAACGGTTTCTTGTGTGCTTTCAAACAGAGACTATTTGATTGCCATCTGCAATATTTGGAAAGCAATGCAACATCACATTATAGATTTACCTTTTTTGCTACATTCAGACAACTGCATAATCCCCCGCAATATCTAACATAATCAAGAACCCTGTTTTACGAAAAGTTCTCACAAGAGCCAGACTTGATGTATCCCCATTGAAATCACATAGATTGAGATATTCAAAAAAGCGTGAAAATATGTGTTGCTTATTCTGTAAAGATGTACCAGAAACCTGCCCAGAATACAAAAATCTTGGAGAATAGTATGTACCAAAGAGGTATTATGTGCGCCCCAGTGCATTTAAATTGTCACTGTTGTTTATAGATGTGAAGACATGCATTCCGCTTTCTCCAAAGCCTTCCCCCATAGAAACAAGTCTATACATACAAATCTGCATGCACATCTCTCTCTCTCTCTCTCTCTCTCTCTCTCTTCCCATTGTTTGCTGTTCATATTTTGACGCTGTTCTTTATAATGGATGTTAACACGGAAGTCCCCCCCCCCCCCTTACCCCTGTTGTCACGGGCAGAAAGGCCAAAACAATAAACCATTCAGATTTCATACTTCAGACTATGTACTTGCTGGCAATTGCATGTTTTCCTGTCGATATATATGCATGTCTTTCCTGTGGGAACATGCATGCTTTGCTTGCGAATTTGTGCACATTGCAGATACACCCATGTTTTGTTTTAGCGGGTACGTGCATGTTTGTGTTCGGTGAGGCGGAGAGGTGAGATGGTGGTGAGAACTGGAGATGCGTGTGCGTGTTTCCAGAATTGTGCTCACGATTGTTTGTAGTGCGCCCGTGTCCGAAGGGCTTCATTGCCGAATGGACATGAAAAACATTGTCATTCTCTCGCTCTCCCTCTCTCTCTCTCATAACTGAGATAGTTGTGAGATAACTTTTGAAAAAATGCCATAAAACTACCAACGGATTAGTGTGTTATTACCCCGTATATATATATATATATATATATATATATATATATATATATATATATATATATATATATAGTGTTTATTTTTGTTAATACAGCGTCTGCTCTCCCCATGAATTATGGGCATGTGACCTGATTCATTAAGCCGTTTGTCATTGTCTCACTCATTCTTCCTCTCTCCCTCCACCTCACCCTCTAATTCTCTCTCCCTCCCTCCATCTCTCTGTCTGTCTGTATGTCTGTCTGTCTGTCTCTCTTTCTTTCTTTCATCCTCGCTTCCCCTCTTCCCCCCTCACTTTTCCCACTGTCTCTATTTCTCCCTCTGTCCAAAGGCGTGTGATGAACGGCTTGTGAGAGCCACTCGAGGCCGTTGTCATGAAACACAGCCCGGTCTTTGAGATTTGTCGTTTCAGTTGTTTAAAGGACACAGCAGGCAGGCCCATCTTCACGGCATCTCTCCTCTCCCAGCTTTTGTCCTCTCCTCCCACCTTTTGTCCTCTCCTCTCCTCCAACCTTTTGTCCTCTCCTCCCACCTTTCGTCCTCTCCTCCCACCTTTTGTCCTCTCCTCCCACCTTTTGTCCTCTCCTCTCCTCCCACCTTTTGTCCTCTCCTCCCACCTTTTGTCCTCTCCTCTCCTCCCACCTTTTGTCCTCTCCTCCCACCTTTTGTCCTCTCCTCTCCCACCTTTTGTCCTCTCCTCCCACCTTTTGTCCTCTCCTCCCACCTTTTGTCCTCTCCTCTCCTCCCACCTTTTGTCCTCTCCTCTCCTCCCACCTTTTGTCCTCTCCTCCCAGCTTTTGTCCTCTCCTCTCCTCCCACCTTTTGTCCTCTCCTCCCACCTTTTGTCCTCTCCTCTCCCACCTTTTGTCCTCTCCTCCCACCTTTTGTCCTCTCCTCCCACCTTTTGTCCTCTCCCACCTTTTGTCCTCTCCTCTCCTCCCACCTTTTGTCCTCTCCTCCCACCTTTTGTCCTCTCCTCTCCTCCCACCTTTTGTCCTCTCCTCCCACCTTTTGTCCTCTCCTCTCCCACCTTTTGTCCTCTCCTCCCACCTTTTGTCCTCTCCTCCCACCTTTTGTCCTCTCCCACCTTTTGTCCTCTCCTCTCCTCCCACCTTTTGTCCTCTCCTCCCACCTTTTGTCCTCTCCTCCCACCTTTTGTCCTCTCCTCTCCCACCTTTTGTCCTCTTCTCTCCTCCCACCTTTTGTCCTCTCCTCCAACCTTTTGTCCTCTCCTCTCCTCCCACCTTTTGTTCTCTACTCTCCTCCCACCTTTTGTTCTCTACTCTCCTCCCACCTTTCGTCCTCTCCTCTCCTCCCACCTTTTGTCCTCTCCTCTCCTCCCACCTTTTGTCCTCTCCTCCCAGCTTTTGTCCTCTCCTCTCCTCCCACCTTTTGTCCTCTCCTCCCACCTTTTGTCCTCTCCTCTCCCACCTTTTGTCCTCTCCTCCCACCTTTTGTCCTCTCCTCCCACCTTTTGTCCTCTCCCACCTTTTGTCCTCTCCTCTCCTCCCACCTTTTGTCCTCTCCTCCCACCTTTTGTCCTCTCCTCTCCTCCCACCTTTTGTCCTCTCCTCCCACCTTTTGTCCTCTCCTCTCCCACCTTTTGTCCTCTCCTCCCACCTTTTGTCCT
The DNA here is from genome assembly GCF_041734735.1 of Babylonia areolata. Taxonomy (NCBI): domain Eukaryota; kingdom Metazoa; phylum Mollusca; class Gastropoda; order Neogastropoda; family Buccinidae; genus Babylonia; species Babylonia areolata. The sequence goes on from NC_134886.1 coordinate 14,353,219, forward strand.
CTCCTCCCACCTTTTGTCCTCTCCCACCTTTTGTCCTCTCCTCTCCTCCCACCTTTTGTCCTCTCCTCCCACCTTTTGTCCTCTCCTCCCACCTTTTGTCCTCTCCTCCCACCTTTTGTCCTCTCCTCCCACCTTTTGTCCTCTCCTCCAACCTTTTGTCCTCTCCTCTCCTCCCACCTTTTGTTCTCTACTCTCCTCCCACCTTTTGTCCTCTCCTCTCCTCCCACATTCTGTCCTCTCCTCTCCCAGCTTTTGTCCTCTCCTCTCCTCCCAGCTCTTGTCCTCTCCTCTCCTCTCCCAGCTTTTGTCCTCTCCTCTCCTCTCCCAGCTTTTGTTCTCTCCTCTCCTCTCCCAGCTTTTGTCCTCTCCTCTCCCAGCTTTTGTTCTCTCCTCTCCTCTCCCAGCTTTTGTCCTCACCTCTCATCTCCTAGCTTTTGTCCTCTCCTCTCCTCTTGTTGTTGCCTTCTCTTTTGAGCTTTCTGTTCTCTCCAGTTCTCTTATGTGATGTGTGTGTTTTGATATCCGGTATTCTCCCCTCTCCTCTTCTCTCGTTTTTTTCTGTTCTCCTGTCTTCTGTGTGTGTTCTGTTCCCCTGTCTTCTGTGTGTGTTCTGTTCCTCTGTCTTCTGTGTGTGTTCTGTTCCACTGTCTTCTGTGTGTGTTCTGTTCCTCTGTCTTCTGTGTGTGTTCTGTTCCCCTGTCTTCTGTGTGTGTTCTGTTCCCCTGTCTTCTGTGTGTGTTCTGTTCCCCTGTCTTCTGTGTGTGTTCTATTCCCCTGTCTTCTCTCCTCCCGTCTTCTGTTTTCTTCTGCTGTCTTCTCCTCCTGAGTGTGTTCTCTTCTCATGTCGTCTTCTTTCTTCTGTCCTTTTTCCTGTCTTCTGTTTTATCCCATTTTCTTCTGTGTTCTCTTCAAGCTTCTCTCATCACCTCTTGTCTTCTTCTTCTTCTTCTGTGGGTGGGTGTTCTATTCTCCTGGCTTCTGTTATCTTCTCTCATCGCCCGTTGTCTTCTCTCATCTTTTCCTGTGTGTGTTCTATTCTCCTGTCTTTTTTTCTTTGTTCTATTCTCCTGTCTTCTCTTTCTCTTTGTTCTATTCCCATGGCTTCTCCTATCTTCTCGTGTTTTCCCTACCTTTCTCCGTCTTCTCCTGTCTTCTCTTCTCTTTCGTCGTCCAGCGTTCTGTTACTGGGAGTGGTATTTATTGATATACACATTTGATCTATCCTTTTTTTTCTTTTCTATTCTTTTTTTCGTTCTTTCTTATTTTCTTTCCTTCTGTTTTTCTTTCTGTCTGTTCGTGTTTCACTCTTTCTTTCAGCATGTATTATTTCCGTTCAATTGTGTACTCCTTCTGTCTTTCTTTCATTCTTTTATTTCTTTCATCTTTTTTTTTCTTCCCTTCCTTCTTTTCCTTCCTTTTTGTTCGGCCGTTTGTTCATTTTGGAACGTGGTGTTTTTGATCAACAGTTGCCAGTCTTGGAATGATTATAGTGTGAGGACCTAATGGTTTACATCGTGATGTGTTCGTCACTCATTAAGTAATAGATGTCGTTACAACAAAAGGCGAGCTCTTCACATAAGGCGTGACAAAGGGGCGGGGTGAGGAGTGGCGTGTTTTTGACACTTGGCGTGACAAAAGGGCGGTATTTTAGTGCTGTGCTCTTCACATATGGCGTGACAAAAGGGCGGGATGATAATGAAGTGCTTTTCACACATGGCATGACAAAAGGGCGGCATTTTAGTGATGTGCTCTTCACATATGGCGTGACAAAAGGGCGGCATTTTAGTGATGTGCTCTTCACATATGGCGTGACAAAAGGGCGGGATGATAATGAAGTGCTTTTCACACATGGCATGATAAAAGGGCGGCATTTTAGTGATGTGCTCTTCACATATGGCGTGACAAAAGGGCGGCATTTTAATGATGTGCTCTTCACATATGGCGTGACAAAAGGGCGGGATGATAATGATGTGCTTTTCACACATGGCATGACAAAAGGGCGGCATTTTAGTGATGTGCTCTT
>NC_134886.1:14365241-14397741 GCF_041734735.1 Babylonia areolata
ACGAGTGGAGGTCTGGGTGCTAATCATTTGGATGAAATAATAAACAAAGGTCCGTCCTGTATGCAACATGCTTTTAGCGCACGTAAAAGAACCCACGGCGCCAAAAGGGTTGTCTCTGAAAAAAAAATCATATTGAAAATTCCACTTTGAAAGAAAACAAAAACATTTGTTGACAGAAAAAGGAGAACAGCAAATGGGTGGTGCTGCACTCTGGCGTCGTGTTGTGGCCCCGGGAGAGCAGCTCTTACTTCACGCAGAGAAATGTCTTGTGACGAAAAGAAATGCAATACAATGAAAGCCTAACATAACTGAATGGAGCACGCCAGGTGTGTTGGCCTGGAGGCTGTCACACTCTGAAACAGTGGGAACGTGTCCGCATTGCCATCCCCACTCTTTCTTCCTCCAAGTTCGCATCCATTTACATTTCTGTCATATTTCGTTGGACCTTTTAAAAAAAAAAAAATTTCTTTTCATTTTATTTTGACATATTGCCATGGGTGACAATTTTTTGCTTCATTTTTTGACTCACTTGTGTAAACAAAGTGAGTATATGTTTTAACTCGGGGTTCGGTTGTCTGTGTGTGTGTGTGTGTCTGTGTGTCCATGGTAAACTTTAACATTGCCATTTTCTCTGCAGATACTTTGTCAATTGACACCAAATTTGGCATAAAAATAGGAAAAATTCAATTCTTTCCAGTCTTCTTGTTTAAAACAATATTGTACCTTTGGAATGGGCACACAAAATTTAATAAGAAGCCAAATTATATGCAAACTGAATTCACTGGTTTTTTGGTGTTTGTGTGTGTGTGGTGTGTTGTTGTTGTTTTTTTGTTGTTGTTTTTAATTCTCTAAACTTGGCACTTTGATCTGATATTCTGACACAACAACAAGAGCAGTCATTTTTATCATTTTTTGTTCAAACAGGAACTTCTTTTGCTAAGCATGGAAGTTATATTTATTTTGCATGTCTTTGGTGCAGTTAGTAAAAAAGGGAAATTAATCTGTAATTAATGCTAGGGGGGTTAATTTGCTCTAAACTGATCTTTCTCATCTTAAACATTACATTCTGAAATTATACTCAGTACATAGAAAGCTTGTGTGTTTTATTCTCAGTGTACAGGGCTTTCACTATGTTCGTTCGCACAAGTGGTCTTTTTCGGAAAATACTAAATCAATACTACGAGTGGACTTTATACATCTTTTGGCTGAGCCCTGAAGGTCATGGGCAAAAATCAATTGCGTACACATATTTATACATATTCAAAGCGCGTGCTCGCAAGGTCGAAGGGCGACATTTTGTTTCAAGTAGTTGACCTGCCCGTTCAATCCAATATTCAATCCACAATACACGATAACATGTGATGGAAAGTTGGAGAAGGAGGCCGTTAAATATTTATTCAGAGAAAGATTTGTGAACTCCTCATCACTTACTGGATTATGCCCCAAACTGCCATAAAAATATCAACAAAATCAGTCGGAATTCACAGTAAAAAATAATAAACCATGAGAGTTAATACCCTTGATGAAACGTAAAAATTTCCAGTCTTGACTTTTTTTCAAAATTAAGTCCTTTTCACTTCATACGACGTTTATAAGTACTCGTACTTGGCTCTACATGTTATTAGTTTAACAAAATACTCAATTTTCATATTAACTTTAAAACTATAAAATTAGATGGTAAAATGGGGCGTCATTTACCCCGAGACTGATGTCAGTCATGCTTGTAGCAGACGATGCTTGTTACACACTGTGTTCGACAACACATGAAGGCGGTAGAGAAGGGAAAGAAGACCAACAACAACGGCAGAGACAGCAACCACTGATGAAATCAGTCAGCCATCCACCCTCAAAACTGACCAGTCTGACAACTTCCCACTGGCTCAGTTTCTGATCAGCGGCAGACTACCCCGGGCCTGCACTACGAAAACGACACCAGGCTAGACAACACAGTGTCACACGCCTTTGAAACACAGCCATCCTGAACAACAGATCCTGTCGACTTGATATCATCTTTATAATCAAGATCAGAACATGTGTGGGTTGAATCAATATTATTCATATCATACAATTTAATATAGATCTGAATACTATGACGTCTTGTGAATTTGAACTTTGATATTGAATTTATTCAAACTCCTCACACACACACACACACACACACACACACACACACACACATGAGAGAGAGAGAGAGAGAACAAGAAAAAATCTTTTTACATAAGGATACACAAATATTTATTAAATGAAAGAGTTGTTTGTTGTGCTCACATGTGTGTGTGTGTGTGTGTGTGTGTGTGTGTGTGTGTCTGTGAGGTTCTGTATAACTGTGCACAAAATAGTTTCAAACGTGGAATGTATTTACTGAATTACATGTGTATGAGAAAGAGACAGAGAGAGATAACAAGATAAAATTCTTTATTCATGAGGATAACAGATATATGATAAATGAATGTTTGTTGTGTTAATATATATATATATATATATATATATATATATATATATATATATATATATATATATAATGTATTTGTGGACACATGTTTTGAGCAAGCACAGAATAGATTCAAATGTGGAATGTGTTTACTGAATTAGAGGTGCATGACAGAGAGAGAGAGAGACAGAGACAGAGACATAAACAGAGACAGAGATTACAAGAAAAAAAATTATACATGAGGATACATATATATTTGTTAAATGAAAGAGTTGTTTGTTGTGTTCACATGTGTGTATCAGTGTGTGTGTGTGTGTGTGTGTGTGTGTGTGTGTGTGTGTGTGAGGTTCTGTAACAATAATATAGTATGACTGATAGCAGTTTACATAACTGATTTCAGACTGTTGAGAAACAGACCCTGGCCCGACTGATCCATTCCGGGGGGGTTGAACCATGCGTCTTGTGTATGGAATGTAACTGAACTTTATTTCTTATATGAAGTTGAATCCTTTTTCACTTAAACAAAAAACAAATTTGAGTTTGAACAATCATTTGAAACAAATACCCATGTACATTGTTGATGTCTAGATTTATTTTTAAAGCAAAAGGAAATAAAAGAAACTCAACACACTTAATGGAACCCATACAACACCTAAAACATTCACAATGCATCATTTTTTTCTAATGCATTGTGAATGCTTTAGGTGTTGTATGGATTCCATTAAGGGTGTTGAATTTCTATTTTCTTGGTTCTGCATTTTATGGTTTGTTTAACTTTTGCTATGAGTTTTGGTAAGTTTCGTTACGTGCACACAGAAGATCGGTGTATCCCACTGCCCCTCACTCCCCTCCCCCTCAGTCGAGAACTGGCATGTGGACACGAGTGAAGGTTATGGTGTTGCAGACCAGGGTGGGGGAAGCGACAGAAGGGGCGAGGGGAGGGAGGGAGGAAGGAGAGAGCACAATCTGGCTCTACGACACTTGAAACTTGTCCGAAAGAATACGCACCGAATGTGATTTGAACAATTTTAGTGGTGGATTCCATGATATATTTCGATGCGTCCTTTTTTTCTCCTCAGAAACAATGGCAGACCTTTTTTTTAATAGATCGCACAACAAGATTATTTATTTATTTATTTTTCATTTTTTCATTAAACGCGGTTCCCTAGTCAGTTGGTGTCAAAGAATGGGACCGAGAAAGGAAATTGATATGTAACTTAATTGAAAGATTACTTCTCTATTCGGCTTAATTCCGGTGCATAAAATTATTGTCTTGTTTTATGTTAGTTAAATTTTTTTATGTTGTTTTAAAAACTGTTGCTTGTCTGTGCTCATGAGGATTTGAACTGAACATTATTTCGTTTACACGTTATTATGTTCATTATGTACTGCGTAATCTTGCCACTTGAAGTGTCGCTATATTTTGTACGCCTTTTTGTTTGTGTGTGTTTTTTTCTGTACCTATGAGTCTTGACTTGAAACTTGTCTGGCATCGTTATGGGAGGGGGAGGTGTGTGGGGTGGTACTATATTTTAGACCGTCCTTTTTCTGACTTATGGTTGTTCTTTTGAGAATCCTTGTAGACATTTCTGCTCGTTTGTGCAAACAGGACAGCGTTGTACAAGCGCAAGCGCATGCGCAGACGTACGCACACTCGCTCGCACAGAGTACCAGTAAAAAAAAAATGAAAGGGATTCATTCGTTTGAGCAGGTATTGGAAAGATCCGAAGTTGTTGAGTCTTGTGAGGCAGAGAGAGGGAGAGAGACCGAGAAATGAAATTAAAATGTTCATTCAGAAGAATATCGGGCCATTCTGAAAGGACCTGAACAAGCATGCTACAGTTTCAGTTTCAGTAGCTCAAGGAGGCGTCACTGCGTTCGGACAAAACCATATACGCTACACCACATCTGCCAAGTCAAGCAGATGCCTGACCAGCAGCGTAACCCAACGCGCTTAGTCAGGCCTTGAAAAAGCATGCTACAAATCGTAATCATGTAAAAAAAAAAACAGGCATAATCTAGTTGTGTATTTCCAAACTGTAAATTAATCAATTATTAGTTAATTGCAACTGTTTGTCTTTTCAAGACTTTTTATTGTAACAAATAGAATTATATTCTTTGTTGGATGATAATAACAAAAGGCTTAATCTTTTCTTGAAATGAATTCTCTAAGATCACCATATGCACGACACAGCATAGCGACAAGAGAGAGAGAGAGAGAGAGAGAGAGAGAGAGAGATCGCATGGTTGGTGGGGTTATAAACACGGCTTAAGTTTCTGATCTGCTGTTCAGCCACGCTGGTAAGATCAATGGCATATGACTGGTGGTGGTGGTTACGTTGGGAGAGCTCTCTCTCTCTCTCTCTCTCTCTCTAGATATATCTATATCTATATATATATATATATATATATACTTTTTATTATCATATATGGTTTGTTTGTGTTTAGTTTGTTTTGTTGTTGTTGTTTGTTTATTTACATACTTTGTTTTGTTTTTGCAACTATTTTCACGTTAATCATTAATGTGTAGAATTCTTGTGATGTATGTGTAAGTGTGAATTTTCTTGTGTGTTACTTGCTGTCGATTTGTGAACCTATTAGCGATGTTATTTCGCGAATATTTACTTTGCATTTTTCTTATACACACAGTGACTATAAATGTGTATGTATGTATGCATGTGTGTCTCATAAAACAATAGCAGATATTTAGTTCGGCCAATGTGCGAATATCTCCACCGTTGAAAAATGAAAGATTCATTCATTCATTCATTCATTCATTCACTCACTCTCTCTGTCTCTGTCTCTCTCTGAAACCAGTCTGAAAAGTGATTTGTCCCTTTGAGAGGGAAGTGTGGAAAGAAAGCGGAGTGTGTGAACTTTAGGGGACACGGACAAGCAGACAGACAGACAGACAGAGGCACACAGAGACAGTGAGACAGGAGACAGAGAGCGAGACAGAGGAAAAACCTCAGTTGGGGTTATAAACATGGCTCAGGTTCCCATTATCCGCTGCTTTGCCGGGCTGGTAAGATCAATGGCGTATGACCGGTGATGGTGGTGGGAAAACTAATTGGGGAAAGAAGACGTTGATGTGTTTGGCTTTCTTTGACATTTTCTCTGTGTGTGTGTGTGTGTGCGCGCGCGCGCGCGCGCAGTTACCGTCTTATCTTTGCTTTTGTGTTGCTTCTCTCTCTCTCTCTCTCTCTCTCTCTCTCTCTCTCTCTCTCTCTTCTCTTTTTTGTCTGTTTTTTTTCCTGTATGTCTGTCTGCCTCTCTCTCTCTCTCACTTTTTCTCCCTCTCTCTCTCTTGATGAGCATTCACGCAGACCCCAAGCTCACTCGCAAGTCGCCTTATGTTTTTATTTGATACTTTTTAAATCTAATGATTCACACCTATAAGCACCAAGCCTTATGATATGGCACCGTGCAGGTGGCTAGGCTATTGTACAAGCACCAATGATAACACATGCCTTGTACCTACACCTTGTCTGGTGCCTGCAGGCGTCCCTGGAGAGCGGGGTAGTGCAGAAGTACGGCCTGTCAAAACGCCTGGAGCCGGTCAAAGGGTGTCGGCACGTCGGCAAAGCGCATATGGTGCTCAACGACTTCTGTCCCCAAATCACAGGTAAATTGCCAGGGAAAGGAGGGGGGTGTCGTGTTTTGTTTTAAAAAAAATATTTTTGTGTGTGTTTGGGGGTGGGGGTGGATGTTGATTCTTCGTTGTTCTTTGTTTTGTATTTGTTTGGTTTTTTTGTTGTTTTTTTAATTCCCTTTTGTTATCGTGTTTTCTTTTTGGGGGGTGTGGGGGTGGTAGGTAGGGTTTATCGGCCTTTCGACGTCAGCTTTACTATATGTTACTCCATGCATGTAGTTTTTGGTTGAATCCGGTTGGGTTTTTGTTGTTGTTGTTGTTGTTTTGGTTTTTGTTTTGTTTGGGGTTTTTGTTGTTGTTGTTTTTTTTTGTGTTTTTTTTTCAAACTTGTCACAATGCAGCTACATATCATGAAATCGAAAAAATTGTTCTCTCCTCCCTCATCTTAACCTCCTTCCTCCTTCCTCTACTCCCCTCCTCCCCTCGGCCACTTCATTTTACACGATGCAGTGTCTTCTTAATTATTACTAAAACACAACATTCTAAAGAGATGGAAAAAAAGAAAGAAAATTGTAATAACCTAGTTATACTTTTTTTTTTTTTTAGTTCTGTAGGCACTTGACTGGGTGACTGTATTCTTCAGCGGAGGTCCTCCTTGGTGAAGAAGTGAGCGACCTTCACTGCAGTAAAGTCTCTTCTTTGTCAACGCCTGACGATCCCTGTTATATATAAACACGTGTTTCAAATCCAAACGGTGGCCTAATGGTAAAGCGCCAGAGCAGAAAACAAGTGTCCACTGGTTCCAGTCCCATATATGGACAGGGAGTTTTACCCCCTCCCTCCTCCTCCCCTCCTCCACCAAACCTCGAGTGCTTGTCTGTGTGCTAGCCTATCGGATGAGACGATAAACCGAGGTCCCGTGCGCAGCTTGCACTTAACGCACGTAAAAGAACCCACGGCAACAAAAGGGTTGTTTCTGCCAAATTTCTGTTGAAACATCCACTTCGATAGTAAAAGACATACACTTGCGGACACATTTTATATGTGTGGCGCTGCATTGTAGCGAAGAGATCTCCCCGGGGATAACAGCCCACAGTTCACTCAGAGAAATCTGTTGTGACAAAAAAGTAACACACTACTTCTCTTCTTCTTTGTTCGTGGGCTGCAACTCCCACGTTCAATCGTATGTACACGAGCGGGCTTTTATGTGTATGACCTTTTTTACCCCGCCATGTAAGCAGCCATACTCCATTTTCGGGGGTGGCGGGGTGCATGCTGGGTATGTTCTTGTTTCCACAACCCACCGAACGCTGACATGGATCACAGGATCTTTAACGTGCGTATTTTATCTTCTGCTTGCGCATACAAACGAAGGGGGTTCAGGCGAAAGCAGGTCTGCACATATGTTTACCTGGGAGATTAGAAAAATCTCCACCCTTTACCCACCAGGCGCCGTTACCGGGAATCGAACCCGGCACCCTCAGATTGAAAGTTTAACGCTTTAACCACTCGGCTACTGCGCCCGTCATACTCCAGTACAATAAATCCAATACGAAACTAGTTTCAGACGATACTCTCCCTACCCCCCGAACCCATCCTTCATCTAAATATATTTCTGTTTAATAATTACGATGTAATAATTAATTGCAATGTTTTTAAAAGCGAATATGTGAAATGCTTTTATTTGAGAACATATGTTTATTACTCTTGTTTGATCAAGTTATCTGCGTGTGTGGGGTGGGGTGGGTGGGGGGTGGGGGGTGCGGTGCGGTGCGGGTGTGTGCTGATTATCTGGTTGTGGTTTTCCGCAATTCATCTTTATTCTTATCTTATCTGTCTATTATAATCAATGTGCAGTATAGTAGGCTATGTTTATAATTATATTGAAATAATGTTTCTTAATTCTTTCTGTTTTTACATTAAGAATACTAGTTATTACCTGCAGTGTGTGGATGTATGTATGAAACGATGTATGTGATATTTTTTTACATTTGTATCTTCGTAATATTTGTTGGGGCTGTTGTTGGCTTTTACAGTTATGGTCCCCATGTTTTTTACTTGTCTATGTTGTGATAATGCACCTGACCAAAATTCTCCAGTTGGAGATAATAAACTTATTCTTATCTTATCTTATATTATCTTATCTTATCTTATCTTATCTTATCTACCACACTTTCTTCCCCATCCACACCCCCATCCTTACAAAAACCAGCTGTCACACGGACATAAAGAATCCCCCAACCGGCAGGGATTTTACAACGCGAGGAAAGCATTGTCCCATCTCTGACTGTCCATTACATCAGGCTTAGCCATGTGGAAATGTGTTCGGATGGGGAGATGAAAGCTGGTTTTACTGCGGGGTGGGACTTCGCTGTTACCAGACCAAAACATAACAATAAAGTGGTTGTGCGAGAATACGTGCACGCGCGCTTACAACACATGCACGGGTTTACGCAGAAGCGCACAGATGCACGCAGAAATATATACACACACAAGCTGTTAATATAGGATTATTTATTATCCTTTGTGTGCAGTATTGTTTCTGTGGGGCATGGTTTTTGTGTGTGTGTTTTTTGTTGTTGTTGTTGTTGTTGTTGCTGCTGTTGTTTTTTATTTCCTTCTTCCTCCTCTGACGTTTATGTAGTCCTCTTGTGTAGTTTACAGCTTTGCTTTTGTTTTGTTTTTTTATTATTTTTTTTGTTTGCTTGGTTTTTTTAGATTTGTGTATGTGTGTGTGCACGCGCGCGCGCGCGTGCGTATGTGTGCGCGTGTGTGTGCGTGTGTATGTGTGTGTATGTGTTTAGTGGGTGTATTTTCAGTGGTGTTGACAACTAAATAATACATACTACGAAAAAAAAACCTCCAACAAGTCTTATGTATATCTATATTCATTTTCAAATTATAACAATTTCGTTGCTGTCGCTATCATTTCAATAGTGTATCCGCTTCGAGCGATTCTCTGAATGTTTCAGGCATCTTTCAAAATAATGTAAAAAGCAGTCCACGCGCACGTGATGTATATATATATATATATATATATATATGTGTGTGTGTGGGGGGGGGGGGGGGGGGGGGGACGTACATGTGGACTGCTATTTACGCTATGTATTCCCACAGCGCGCTTCGATTGAACAATAGAATGTTTGATGTGGTGTTTGAACGTGGCCATCCTTAAAGCCAGGTCAGCGCAAGGGGTTTATGCGAACTTCAGGCGAACGTCAGAAAATAAGTTTCCAAGTCTTCACAGTAAATTTATGCTTTAAATCATAGTGCACAATGACCACAAAATCACTCATGCGTAGATAGGGGTTCCCTGCAGACAGTTTTGAAGCTGACAGAGTAGTCAAGTGTAACGGTGTAGCCTCTCCTGACGACATGACTTATCAGGCGCTTATCTGCCAACACAGTGTACGTGTACACATGTTAAGCAGTATATTTCTCTACCAGAGTATAGATAATGTATCAGCCTTGAGTCAATCATTGTTACCTTTAATTCTATTCATGGATCATATTATCATCTTCACATTACACTATTTGGCATTAATGTGATATTTTAAATGCTCACCTTCAGGCACTTCAGCTCCCAGCATTTTCCTCATGTGTGAACTGTGAGAAACACCCTTCTTTCATTTCAGTGCTGTATGTCAGTGTCACTCGTTTCTATGTTTGTCTCACCGCATGTTGATTTCGGCACTTGCAGACAAAGGCTTAGATCTTTAGCATTTCTGCATCTGGTGCAAATATTGATTCACCATCTATATCAACATAAATATTGTTGCTGTTGACTGAACGAGTGGATATAAGTAAACTTGGTCTGCTTTAGAATCGGCACCACCACATACATTTTCACTGAGGTCGATTTCATGACCGTCAAACTCGTTGGAATCGTCAGTTCCATCAATGAAGTGCTCGTTTAGAAAAATGTCGTCTTCATCGCTTAATGAAATAAATGTTTGCATTGCAAGCATATCTTGCCAGGAAATTGTGGAGTTTTTGTTGTCTTATGTTTTCCTTGGCGTAGCTATGTTGAAACGACCCTAGGCGCTGAGTGGATGATTTCCCCACGTGATCTCTCTTTGCCAAACCATGTATAATTCGACTCATCGTTGACCGAATTGGTCAAGTTGTAGGCGATCAGAATGAATGGTTACATATTTTAAACATATTTAAAGGCAAACGAAAACACGATTACACATCTACATAGTACACTATGAGATAGAAGAAAGCCTAAAGGTAACCAAGTCAAAATCTGAAAATCGACAACCTAACCCCATCCGTATAAAATCGCCGCTTGCGGCAAAGTTTGTCAGGCACAAAGTGACTCACTGTTGCTTGCGGCCCTCCCCTCCCAGTGAACGTAAACAAGCCCACACACGCTGACGCACACACACATATACCAAAAGCCTGACTCTGTTCTTGTTTTATTTCAATCATTTATCTTCACCGTATCTTTTACTTTATTATGTTTTAATGTGTAATACATGTTTCTTTTGTTTAATTACCTTATTTCATTTGATGGTATGTTTTTACACGAACCTAATTTAGCCTCTCAAAGCCTGACCAGTGCGTGTGGTGTATGTAAAGGTCAGATATCTGCGCCTTTTCATTATTCTATTCACAGAGAACAGTTTCTTGAAAGTGAAACTGAGGCAGTTCCCGCCCTTGTGTGTGATGCTTTCAGTGGACCCGCAGTCGTACAAAGTGCACCTGCTGACCCGGGACAAGGAGGGGAAGGAGAAGAAGGAGTACCTGACGTGTCCACCAGCCTCCCGTCTGGCTCTTGCGCAGCGCTACTTCCTCTTCTGAGAAAGCTTCCGGTCTGCCACTTCCTGTCAGCACCGCCCGGCTGGTTTTGTTGTTGTTGTTGTTGTTGTTGCTGCTGTAAGGACTGTTTGACGAGAGGAGAGACGCCTGGCTGTACGGTTCTGGCGGCAAGTGCCTTCCATTTCCAGCCATCTTTTTTTTCTTTCTTTTCAGCTTCTTTTATTCCTGTAGTCTTTTCCCTTCTTATTCTTTTTTCTATTCTGTCAGCCCACACCCCTCCTCATCCCCAACCCATCCCTCCCTCCCCCACTCACCCCATACACAGCCACCTCACAGGCTTATTCCAGCTTCAGAGTAATGTGTCCCTCTCGGTACACTCTCCCCCGCCCACTTTCCCCCTCCCGTCCCCCCTTTCTTACCATGCCGGTGATTTCAAATCAGAGCCTACCCCCCAACCCCACCGCCTCCCCTCCAATCCCCCAAAGCCCCCAACCCAAACCCTCCGGATAAAAGACTAAAACAATCCTCTGTACACCTGGAGAAGATCGATTTAGTTCCTTTCTTTATTTCGTTTATTCCAGTGTTGCAGATGTTCATCGAATTTTGTTCCTTTCTACGCACAGGTGTTTGAAGAGAGAGACTTGATACGATGACTGGCATCACTCAATATATCTGGAACTCTGTCGGAACAAGGCGCTCAAGAACGTGCACCTCAACAATCGTTTGTCTTTCGTTTTTGTTGTTGTTTTTTCAGCGACCGGAAAGGCTGCATCTAATGTGGGACAACCTTTCCACCGATCTCCCGGATCTTCCAGAGTGCGGTTCTTGCTTGTTTGTAGTTATTTTTTCAGGGAGTTGTTTGTTGTTTTCATGGGATCCATGCTGGTAGTCAGTGTAACGAATTTGCCTTGGAGAAATGTGCTCTGTTTGTTGGCTTTACATCACTTGTACATCATCTCTGTTGGCTTTACATCACTTGTACATCATCTCTGTTGGCTTTACATCACTTGTACATCATCTCTGCTTGTTGGCTTTACATCACTTGTACATCATCTCTGCTTGTTGGCTTTACATCACTTGTACATCATCTCTGCTTGTTGGCTTTACATCACTTGTACATCATCTCTGCTTGTTGGCTTTACATCACTTGTACATCATCTCTGCTTGTTGGCTTTACATCACTTGTACATCATCTCTGCTTGTTGGCTTTACCTCACTTGTTCATCATCTCTGCTTGTTGGCTTTACATCACTTGTACATCATCTCTGCTTGTTGGCTTTACATCACTTGTACATCATCTCTGCTTGTTGGCTTTACCTCACTTGTTCATCATCTCTGCTTGTTGGCTTTACATCACTTGTACATCATCTCTGTTGGCTTTACATCACTTGTACATCATCTCTGCTTGTTGGCTTTACATCACTTGTACATCATCTCTGCTTGTTGGCTTTACATCACTTGTACATCATCTCTGCTTGTTGGCTTTACCTCACTTGTACATCATCTCTTCGTTTTCTCTGTTTGAGATTGGGAGGCGAGGGAACTAGGAAATGCACTGCTACGCTATCTTGTTCTTGTGTTTTCTAATGGTTATTACTTGTTGAGAAAAATGGTAATGTTTACTGATTATATATTAATATTTATAATTTAACATTTCATTCTGTCTTAACAGGTCAGCATTTTACAATGCATTGAATCTGAAAAGCAATCGAAAACCTACAAAAATCGCTCCTTACCAGGGTTGAGTATGATTTACTGTGTATATCTCAGATGAATACGTGACGATTTTCTGGTACATTTGATGAATAAAGAAAGTGTCCCATCATTTGGAAAACACACACACACACACACATACACACGCGCGCACGCGCGCGCACGCACGCATGCACGCACAAACACACACAGAGAGAGAGAGAGAGAGAGAGAGGATTGTGCCTGAATTTGTTACTGTTTTGTATGTGTGTGTATTATATTTCTTTCGTTTTTTCGACCAGCGAAGAGAGCAACGTTCAGAGCACTTTAAGAAAACATGTGTCCGCGGACCAGCATGCAAACCAAGCCACGAAAAAAACAAAAAAACAAAAAAGCACACGTAGAAACCCGATGTGTATTGCTGTTTTGTTGTTGTTTGTTTTTTGACTCTCTTGTGTAAACAAAGTGAGTCTATGTTACAACCTGGCGTTCGGTTGTCTCTCTGTGTGTAGTAAATTTTAACATTGCCATTTTCTCTGGAAATACTTGTCTGCCAATACCAAATTCAACTTAAACATAGTATGAAAAAAATGTTCACAGTCATATCAATAATAGCTTGTAAATCTCCCGAATCAAGCCGTATTTCCGGAGCATTAACAGTTTATTTCGTTGAGGTTCGTTCCGAAATCCGAAAATTCTAAAAACCGCTTCCCACTGACTTGCTGAAGGTACGTTGTATTTGGTGAGAAGACATGACATCGTTTTTCTTGTTCACAATTAAAAGAAAAGAAATACAAATTCTGGGCAGAACATATACAGTGAAACTAACTACACCATCACCGTGTTTACTGCATATAAATATCCTAAAGTGGACACTGAATTATCTTGACTGGAATGAACATAAAAGAAAAACTGAATCGATCGTTGTAGACTGGTTCGTGCAGATCTAGAGATCTACCATGTGTTGCGATGTGCTTTACCGCTGAAATAAAAGAATAACTGAGATATAATAAAACACACAAAAACATGATTTAAACGGCGTAATTACGTTCAACACCATCACCAGAACCGGAACACTTCAAGTGTAACGATATGCTAGAGTCGTTGAGCTGGCCTTCTCTGGAGAAGCGACGCCAGACCTCCAGGCTGTCGATGCTACACAGAATCTACACCAGTCAAGCCCACTTTCCGAACGTCAAAAGGAAACTCAGCCCGCTGCCGTCTCGCCAACGCCGACGACACAACCAACAGTTTTCCATCATCGCCACCAGAACACAGTACAGAGGCTCTTCATCTTTGCCTAGGACCATCATAGACTGGAACTGCCTGCCCCAAGTAGCTGTAGAGGCCAAAACACTTGACACTCGTGTCAAGAGTCTCCAAGCAGTAAACACCACTCCCCCTCCACACGCACACACATACACACCCCACGCAATCTCCCCTACCCCACCCCCACCTCTCCCACCCCGATCCCCTATCCCGCTGCCTTCTGTTCCTTCTCAACCCCTCAATTCCACTGAACAGCAGTGGAATGATGCCACCTTCACCCCTACCTCTTCTTCACATCATCAAGGATAACCAACTGCAAAATATTAGCCGCGATCCCCCCCACCCCCACCCCCTGCGCTCCCCCTCCCCCACCGCCCCAGCCTTCCCCCCTCCCCACCCGGATTTAGGTGCCAGAATAATCAACTCGTATGATTGTGGGCCCTCAACAATGAAGAAGAAGAAGACTTCTATTTTTCGCATGAAGAAGAAAGCAAAGAAAGAGGAAAGAAATTTACTCCATTGACGTCAGATGCGCCGTAGCAGTGGGGATTAGTCTGCTTGCTTCGGAACTGAACATGCATGGTTCGATCCCGCTCCCTCGCCCTTTTTTTTCTTTATCTCCCAAGCTTAGACACACACACTCACACACGCTCACACACACACACACACACACACATATATATATATATATATATAGAACACTTTTAAACGATTTTTAAAATCTCTTTTTCGTCTCCTCGTGATTCCTTTACTTGATAAAGCGTGAAGTACAAGTGAGTCATGACGGCTTTGCATCTTGTTTTGTTGTTATTTTGTTTGTTTGTTTTATATTACCAGTTTGTATGGAACACGGCAGAGATAAAGTTGACAAAACAAAAGCAGTACATTTCTGTTTCGCATCTGCTTTTCAGAAACTCATTAAGTACATTGTATTAAGATGGCAAAATGAAGTTTAAAATTGTATGACACATAGAATGGGTATCATTCCCTTTAATTGCAATTATTTCCTTTCAGGAGATGACGATGAGATATCTTTCCCTAAAATGTATTATTCCTTACTTGTACGGTATTGTTCAAACTACAACCAAAAGATGGTCAGATGCGTAAATCTTTAAAATATGATCGTTTTCTATGGTGTCCATCCTCATTGTGGCAAGATGATCATCTATTATTGTCAGTTTTGACTCGCGTGTATGACAAAACAATGCATAGTGGCTGGAATTTTGTGCATTAATCTCATCTGAAACCTTTTTGATTTAATTTCCACAGTATTCTAAATCATCCTCAGAGTCATTCCCCAGTTGATTTCTACATTCAGTTTGCCAATCTTTCGGAAGAATATCATAACCGTAAGGTTCTTCCATTTTTCACTGAGTATAGCAGATGTGTCGTTCTTGAAACGTTTGGTTAGCAATTATTTTCAAAATGCATATGTGCTTATTTGGTTGGTATTTTTTAAAATTTTATTTCATTTTTCAAACTGTGAAAGTGATGATGATGAGCTTTTCAGCTTCTCTTTGTCTTACTCCTCTCTATCTCTGTCTCTGTCTTTGATCCTCTCTTTTCTCGTTCTCCTTTAGCTATGTCGTGTTGTATATGGCAGTTTATTACTATCATATTCATGATGTATAATGTATATACTGTTTTGATGTAATTATTGTTTCTTTTTTTATCGAGGGCTAGAAGAAAAAAAAGAACATTGTCTTGCTTACCTTATTACTACCAGAAAATAAGATTGATTCAGTTTCTTACTCTAGCTCTCTCTCTCTCTCCTCTCTCTTCTCTCTCTCTCTCTCTCTCTCTCTCTCTCGGCCTCTGCCTCTCTCTCCCTCCCCACTCTCTCTCTCTCTCTCTGTCTCTCTCTGTCTCTGTCTCTGTCTCTCTCTCTTTCTCTCTCTTCCATTGAGCAGAACATTGTATAGTAAATAGGTAGTTGTTAATACATTTCTGCGTCACTCAGTAATGATAACAGAAGACGAGAGACCAACACGCGCTGAAACTAGTGACTGTATGTGTATCATACTGCTTCGTTATACGTGTCATCCATGCACCGTGTGTATTTAGGATGACCAACAATAAACAGATAGTTTAGTTTCATTTGACGGTACTTTGTTGGTGTGTGTTCAGTATGATGGATGAATGATACAAGGACCGACATCTGTGTATAACTTTGTATGTTCTTACAACACACACACACACACACACACACACACACACACACACACACACATATATATATATATATATATATATATATATATACATGCATACATACATACATACATGGTCAATTGTGCGTGCCAAACTATGTTATGTGTGCACTGCGCATGTATGAGCGTGTGCACATGTGTTGAGCGATTGCACATTCACACATTCGTACGCGGGTGCATTCCAAACATTTTCAGCAGGCGTGTATGATTTCAAACTTTTATTTATTTACTTCGCAACAACTTAAAGAGTTCCCAAATGACCTTGGTATAAACAGAATGACACTTTAGCTGTTTGTATCTGCAGAAAGTGAACTACTACAATCAGAAAGCCCTGTTGTTGTTTCTCTCACAACACTCTCTTTGCTGTAGGGACAGCACAAAAGCTCACGTCTTTCCAGGGCTGTTCAAGGGAGGATGGTGGTGGGGGGCTTGGTGTGGTGATGGTGGGATCCTGAGTGGTGAGGGATGTGGGTGGGCCTCAAAGCGCTGTAAAGTAGGAGGGCAGACTGTGAAGTGATGTAAAGTAGGAGGTCAGACTGTGAAGTGATGTAAAGTAAGAGGGCAGACTGTGAAGTGATGTAAAGTAAGAGGACACACTGTGAAGTGATGTAAAGTAAGAGGACACACTGTGAAGTGATGTAAAGTAAGAGGTCAGACTGTGAAGTGATGTAAAGTAAGAGGGCAGACTGTGAAGTGATGTAAAGTAAGAGGACACACTGTGAAGTGATGTAAAGTAAGAGGACACACTGTGAAGTGATGTAAAGTAAGAGGTCAGACTGTGAAGTGATGTAAAGTAGGAGGACACACTGTGAAGTGATGTAAAGTAAGAGGGCAGACTGTGAAGTGATGTAAAGTAAGAGGGCAGACTGTGAAGTGATGTAAAGTAAGAGGGCACACTGTGAAGTGATGTAAAGTAAGAGGGCACACTGTGAAGTGATGTAAAGTAAGAGGGCAGACTGTGAAGTGATGTAAAGTAAGAGGGCGGACTGTAAAGTGATGTAAAGTAACAGGTCAGACTGTGAAGTGATGTAAAGTAAGAGGTCAGACTGTGAAGTGATGTAAAGTAAGAGGTCAGACTGTGAAGTGATGTAAAGTAAGAGGGCGGACTGTGAAGTGATGTAAAGTAAGAGGGCGGACTGTGAAGTGATGTAAAGTAACAGGTCAGACTGTGAAGTGATGTAAAGTAAGAGGGCGGACTGTAAAGTGATGTAAAGTAAGAGGTCAGACTGTGAAGTGATGTAAAGTAAGAGGACAGACTGTGAAGTGATGTAAAGTAAGAGGACACACTGTAAAGTGATGTAAAGTAAGAGGACACACTGTAAAGTGATGTAAAGTAAGAGGACAGACTGTAAAGTGATGTAAAGTAAGAGGTCAGACTGTGAAGTGATGTAAAGTAAGAGGACACACTGTAAAGTGATGTAAAGTAAGAGGACACACTGTAAAGTGATGTAAAGTAAAAGGGCAGGCTGCGTTGAACAGTGGGCACATTGAGATTGGACAAGCAATGACAATGGTCAGATCAACTGACCACGCTGTAAAACAAACAATAGCAATGGTCATTTCAACTTACCAGGTGGAAGATAAAACAATCAAAACAATTCAGCTAACCAAGCAGTACAGTTTCAGTTTCAGTTTCAGTTGCTCAAGGAGGCGTCACTGCGTTCGGACAAACCATATACGCTACACCACATCTGCCAAGCAGATGCCTGACCAGCAGCGTAACCCAACGCGCTTAGTCAGTACAAACAATAATAATGGTCAGTTCCACTGTCCAGGCGGGCCGACTGCCTGTCAGTCTGGGATGACTATTGTTATTTTTTGTTTCTTTATGAATGGGATCACTCCCGTCAAAATAGTCAACAGTGTTACGGTCTTTGAAAAGTAAAAGTATGAGTGACTTTGCACCGACAACGCGCACGCGCGCGCACACACACACACACACACACACACACACACACACACACACACACACACACCACCCTGTCATTCACTTACTGGGTACACTCGTGAGCGCACAGGGTATCCGACTCAGTTTCGTCCTGATCCAGAACCATTTGGAACAGGGCGTCACACTTGTCAGTGCATTCTTGTACAGACATCGTGGGGTTATCGCTCAACAGCTGATGCACCTCCGTGCGAATCAAAGTTTCTGTGTCAATGAAAGAGAGAAACAAGTGCTAGCTTAGAAGTCTGTTGTAAAACAGTCTGTAGTTACTTGCAAGTTTTGCAACATGTATGATCCACGTCCATATAATGTATGCCCTGTTTACACGGTCTGGTGTAACAGCCTCAAACTACCCCCCTGTGGAGGTTTACCCCCGGATCATTCTGGGCTAGACTCGAATTAATTCCCAGGGTCATTTGTGACTTATCAAGATCAACCCTCCACTCCCACCCACCAATCAGGAATTACCCGTTTCCATGAGCTTGATCAAGCTATTTAAAAATGTGGGTCTATCTGGGCCAGCCTTTATGGTCCTTTCCACCTGGGGATCAATTAGTTGCCCTGAACGCGAACACTGAGATCAGTTGAGCTGCTTCTTGCCGGCAGTTCTGCAATTCTTTTGGCTCGCCCTCCCATTACATAGGGTAGAACTCCGATTAAACCCCAACTTCCAGGTAAGTCTCGTTTAATCAGTCATCAGGGTGGGGGTAGGGGGGATGGGGGGGAGGAGAAAACCAACTAATGACCGGGAAGCGTGGCCATGATATGCGGCACGGACAGCATTTCTCCGTGACAGCTCAACGGAACAAACAGTGGGATGTTTTACATTGATCACCTGCAGTGATTCTAACTGGGCCAATTTCGCCCCTGAGCATCAGTTCAAGCTGGCCTAGAGTGACCCACATGTCTGTTACGGGGAGGGGGAGGGGGCGTGGCTGACAGGATGGGTTAAATCCAACTGGGGGTGGAGGTTGGTGAAGGGAGCGGTTCTGACAAGTTAAATACAAGGCAAGGCAAGGCAAGGCAAAAAGTGTATTTCTTGTGGCCCCTGGGGGCATCGAAACGTTATATACATACATATTTTAGATATACCATACAAACAATAAGAGTGATGTCAAAAGAACAAAGAGAAAAAAAACGAAAGACCTATAGGCACAGATAATATGCAGTAATAGATAATTCATCCTCATCCATTAACAACAGACGTAACTTTACCGAAAGGAACTACAAAAAACAAAACAAAACAAGTGCTTTTAGTTTTAACAATATTCTTTTGTTTTTTTCCGGAAAACAATAAGTGGAATTTAAGGGAGCTGGTTCGGTTTCTATGATATCTAGGTAGATACTTCTGTCTGTCACATTCAAAGAAAGGACATACAAAGAAATTCATCAGTAATGTCGTTTGTGGAACATTTATCACAGATTCTTTCGTTTATTGGTAAATTGTTGAAGCGCTGACTATTAAGAGGCAAAGCATTATTGGTTGTTCTAAACTTAACTAACTGGATAACACAGTTATTTGGTAAAACAGTAAAGTAAGCATCTTGACCAAAATTTGGCTTAAACATCCTATAATTGATATACATAGTATCATTATTTATATGTCTATACCAATCTTGCAAAATCTGATCTTTTAAACAACGTTCAACCTTCTGTTTGAATCAAGTGGGATGTACTTCAAGACTGTGCTGGTTTAACCAGAACCTACTCAATCCAATTTCATTCAAAATAGTGTGAAGACATTTAAGGTATTGGTTCCGGTGTATGTTTGTGATGTATGAATTGAAGAGACATTTGTAAACAATCGAAGACAGTTTTGAAATACCTAGGTTAGTAAAAGCTTAAACCAAAATAAAAGCATTCTAGTTTCTACAGATACAGACATAGGGAGCATACCAGTTTCACCAAATACCATGTAAGGTGGGGTGGACTGTCTAAGTTTCAGAACTAATTTGTAGAATTTCAATTGCATTTTTTCCATAATGCCCGAAATATCAAAACCCCAAATTTCACAACCATATGTGAGTACAGGAAGAACTGTTTTATCAAACAAGTCGATAATTAGATCAACAGGGAGCTTTAATTGATTAATCTTCCTCAGAAGTACAAACGCTGCTCTCGAGGCACGGTCGTACAGGTCTCACTGGGCAACATGCATTCTATTATTGTAATTAAGTTTCAGTCCCAAGTGCTGAAACTCACTCACAACCTCAATTTTGTCCTCGTTGATATGAAAATCAGGAAATGTTCTCACTTTGCCCCTATAGAAAATTTATTACTTTACACTTTTTAGCATTCAGAGTTAACTTCCACTTCTCACAATAATGTCTCATTTCAGTAAGACCATTTTGCAAACCTGTGGCCGTCTCTGAAAAAATCACAGTGTCGTCTGTGTAAAGCAGGACAAATAGATTTAAGAAAACATTAGAAACCTGCTCACTCATACACATTTTCTTAACCTCATACGGACAATAGTTGCTAATCCATCTAATTCATCTTGTAGGTGAGATTTCATATCGTTTAAGAATAATGCAAACATTATCGGGGAGAGATTTTCTCCTTGCCTCACCCCCACATTTGAACTGAAAAAATCGAATATTTCGTCATTAACCATAACACATGATTAAGCGTCATCATACATGTTTATAATTATTTGGAGTATTTTACCATTTATACCACAACTTAATAATTTTTGCCACAGAAATGTACTGTTAACCTTATCAAAAGCTTTCCCATAATCTAAAAACGCACAATATAATATCTTTTTCTTATATAACAAAATATCAATAATACCAAACAAAGTAAACAGATGGTCTAATGTTGAAAAACCACTTCGAAATCCAGCTTGTTCATGTCCCAGTATATTAGAATTCTCAATATATAGTTTCAGACGCTCATTCAAAATACTTGTAAATAGTTTACCAAAACCAGATAACATTGTAATACCACGATAGTTATTTGGGTAATCAGATGAGCCTTTATCTTTAAAGATCGGTCTTATCCTCCCTACAGTCCAGTCAGACGGAACCTTGCCAATCAACAACACAAGATTGAACAATTTAATAAATATATTTACCAATTTATCATCAGAGGCTTTGAGAAATTCGTTTAAATTGTTATCTAATCCACTTGCCTTATTGCTTTCTAACCTTTTAATACATTTCACCACCTCAGCTTTGGATATAAAATCATTCAGAAGAGGATTTTCCAGCACACCTTTTTCTATAGTAGCATTATTCACATCATTATAACATTAGGCAATTGTATCTCATTATTTTTCTCTATAGTAGCATTATTCACATCATTATAACATTAGGCAATTGTATCTCCTTTTTTTCTCTATAGTAGCATTATTCACATCATTATAATATTAGGCAATTGTATCTCTTTTTTTCTCTATAGTAGCATTATTCACCTCATTATAACATTAGGCAATTGTATTTCATTCTTTTTCTTATTTCTGTTTAACAAGCCCCAGTATGTTTTAGGATCCTTTGACTGCATCTGGCTACATCCCCAGTGGTCATTCCAGGGCAGTCTGATAATACCCTTGGGTCAGTGTGGTGTGTCGCTCACCAACTCACAGGGCTCACCTTGCTCTTTCGCTCTTTCTCCTTCTTTATCAATGTTTCTCTGCATTTCTCATGTTCTATCTCTGTATATGTTTTCACTCTCTCCCCCTCTCCCACCTACCTGTCTATGTCCCTCTGTGTGTGCGAGTGCGCACACGTGCATTTGTGCGAGTGCATCTCTGTGTATGCATACTTACGTGTGTGCGTGAATATAAGTATATATATATATATATATATATATATATATATATATATATATATATATATATATATATGCGTGTGTGTGTGTGTGTGTGTGTGTGTGTGTGTGTACTTGTCTCCGCGGACTCCTCCACATCAGGTGGCAGGACAAATTCCTCGACACGGAAGTCCTGGAACAAGCTGACCTCTGCAGCGTCTACACCCTCCTGCAGAAAGCCCAAGCCAAGTGGGTGGGGCATGTGATCAGAATGCCAGACAGTCGACTGCCTAAGCAGCTGTTGTACGGAGAACTGTGCCAGGGCATGCGCGCAGCTGGAGGGCAGAAGAAACACTACAAGACTGCCTCAAAGCGTCCTGTCTGTCGACCTGGGCGTCGACATCAACAGGTGGCAGACGCTTGCTCTGGACCGTCCAGCTTGACACAGGAGCCCGTGCAGCTGAAGCCAGGCGCATCACCGAGGCACAAGTAAAAAGGGCTGTGAGCAAGGACAGAGCAGCATCCACTGCCACGATAGCACCCATTCACTTGTGGCCCACATGTGGGCGATACATTAGGGCCCGGACTGGCTTCATGTCACCTCCGGACCCACAGCCACCGATCTTCCATCTGATATTTGAAGCCATGGTCATCTTCGAATCCGAAGGACGAACATCATATGTCTACTTGTGTGCATGCTAGTATTCAGAATTTCTCTCTCTCTCTCTCTCTCTGACCGTATATTGTATGTGCACGCCCTTGGCGTGCATACATTCATGGTTTACGGAAGCGCGCAAATGTGATTTATTTAGTTTAGGTCACATACAGTGTAACACTGAACTCACGAAAGCTGGCGGCAGCGAAGCAGAACAGAGCGGTGAGGACAATCAGTCTGATCATGGTTGCTGTGGGACGTGCCTGTATCTGTAGACAACACATCAACACATTTACATCAATAATTATGGAATTGTTTTTCACGTAGAGAAATGGCTTTCAGTATACCCTTCGATTTGAACAGCGGATTTCAGCTTGTCGGTGTTTGTGAACGGCGAATTGTGAAAACGGTCCCTGCAATGTTCAATAAATTAATATATACAGAATGCTGGAAACAAAACAAAACAGTTCAAGTGAACCCGATTTTGATTTGACAAGCTATAATTCTGATCCCTATCTAAAAAATAAACCACAAACAAACACTGCAAATATAAAGCACAAGCAAGCACTGACTGGGTTACTAATCGTGACTTAGGTCCACAATTCGAGCTTTCGAACACGGATGGTAAACGACACACCGAATGAACAAATGCTGTATTTCCTGTAAGAGTTCAGATGATAAAATTCGTGTTTTCGATCATTGTGTGAGATACAATCTTTGTAGAAACAAAGTTTTAAACTACACTTTTGTTCGTGTTATCCGGTGTCTAATAAACCCTACGATTTCACGACAATGAAGTATTCTAGTCTGTTCTATACTGTCCATCTAATCCTGGAGCAGCGGTCTGTCTT
This sequence comes from Babylonia areolata, assembly GCF_041734735.1. NCBI lineage: Eukaryota > Metazoa > Mollusca > Gastropoda > Neogastropoda > Buccinidae > Babylonia > Babylonia areolata. The sequence continues at coordinate 14,388,401 of NC_134886.1, forward strand.
GCGTATCTAGTGACCAGTATCATCACCATAATCATCATCGTCGTCGTCATCATCACTGTCACCATCATCGTACTAAAAAGAATTACTGGAATAGCTGACAATGTCAATCCAAACATACCTTCTTTGTAGGAGCACTTCTAATGGAAAGACCTGATGCATGGTGAAACATCACACAGGCAGGTTTTATTGGGGACCAAACAGGTGTCTTGCATAAGCTTGTCATACGTTCTGGTTTCACCGGGTGGCTGGAAGCACGGCTTTCGTGCTCTATCATGTCTGGGACAGGTCTGCTGCCTTCTTTCTGACCTGCTGGAGGGCGGGGTCTGTCGTCTCCAGACTTCGGTACCAAGACAGTGCTGACCTGCAGATAAACCTGTGCGCGCTGTCGCACACTGTCCTGTCAAAATACAGACCCTTTTTGGGCTTGGCAATAAATATTTGTGGTAATCGTTTGTTGGGTTACTCTATGGAAATCCGTATGATGTTGGCGAAAAGGTGTGCATGCGTGCGTACATATATATATATATATTTGTGTATGTGTGTGTTTGTGTGTACATGCGTATGTATATATATATATATATATATATATATATACATGTGTGTGTGTGTGTGTGTGTGTGTGTGTGTGTGTGTGTGTGTGTGTGTGTGTGTGTGTTCGTTCTTCATTTCTTTACTTTAGTGTCTTTTCATTATCAGTTATATCAGACGATTAAAAAAAGAGGGATGGGGGTGGGAGAGCGAAGAGGAAAACGGAAAAGGCAGAAAACTTCCAAAAAATGCGTAACTAACATGCAATTACATTTAACAGTAACGATTCAATAATGACAGTAATAATCAGAAACCATTAACACGATCCTGAAGTACATTAAAGGAATGTAGAAATAGGGCTATGAACTGATGCCTGTGAAAGTTCGACCATAACTTTCCGAAAATCATCTGCAGAATAGTTATTCTCTTTGAAATACTTGGGCAAGAAGGTACTTAACTGCTGACAGTGAAAAAAAAAATGATGCAAGCTGAACTGCGTACCACAGATGCATGTAACATTTTTAGTATACTTTGTTTTCAGCACATCAAGTTTTATATGGAAGAAAGTAGAGGTTATTAATCTTGTATAGCAAGCTGATGGATTCGGTATCTTTTCTTTAATGATATTCTCGGGGAATAGTGTCCCTTTTTGTTTCAAAAACGTTTCCTTCCGTCGGTTATGAAATCAACCCCATGCTGATTTTTCTAACAAAGTGTATGCCTCTTTTACGGAAAGACTGACATGTATTTTTGTCGATTTTTCTGAATCTTTTGCTCCTTTTTTAGCTGCTTTATCAGCAGTTTCATTGCCATGAATGCCCACATGAGAAGACACCCAACAAAAATTGACCTCAGTTCCTTTAATCCTCAAACAATGCACCAATGATTTGACTCAATAACTAAGTCAAGTCTTCTTTCAAGGCTAAATAATTCTAGAGCATAAAGTACAGATTTGGAATCAACAAAGAATGCTATTTTCTAGAAAACTATTTGATGGCTCACTAAGTAGTTCAGAGCTTGTATAATAGCAATTAGCTCAGCCGTGAATATGGAAAGATGTTTTCAAATTAAATAAGATTTTTCAACTTTAAAGGCAGAAATATAGAAAGCCGCACCAGTATTTTTGTCATCAAGAACAGATCCATCTGTAAATATATGGAGATGATTCTGATATTTTTCTGCTATATGAATTCTGGCAGTACTTGTCGTGATATTGATGTTTCTTCCTTTTTTGTTTCAGAATAACTGATATCAAAATCTGCTTTCAACATTTCCCAGAAAGGAACAGGAGTATGATGTGGTTTTGCAGCTAACTCTTTCATGTTAACATCAGATTCTTTTAACAAATTTGAAAAATAAATTGCAACTGTTTCTTGTGATGAAACGACTTTAGCTCTTTTAGGAAAATCAATGTCAGATCTTACTGTCAGTTCATCAGCAATGAAAGTTTTTGTGATTGAAGTGTATCTCACCGCGAATTTTGCTGTTGCTAACTCACGATACTTATTTAAGGGAAGAATTCCGGCTGTTTTTGTATGTTTCCTGGTTGGGTGCATTAAGAGAGCACTCCGAGGACAATTTTGATAGCCTTACAGTCTACACTTTGAATCTTTTGTAATAGATATTTAGGTGCACTGAAAAAATATTTCTTGTGCATAGGCTATCTTAGATCTTACAAGAGCCATGGAAAGATGAATCATTGTTTTTGTATCCATTCCGCAGGGTAAGCGGCTGATAATTTTCATAAAATTGATCATTTTTCTTGCCTTTGTTAAGATGCAATCAAAGTGAATGTTCCATGTCAGCTTTTAGGTAAGATAAATATCTAAAAATTTCACCACCTGTTTATAATCAATGACGTCACCAAATGATTTAAAAATGGGTATGCTAGATGAATCAAACAACATCATACATGTTTTTTCAGTCGACAAAGCTAGACCATTTTTAAACATATAGTTACAAGGTTATCAAAATCAGATTGATGCAAACGACGTATGTAATTCTGTGCTCTTTGTGGGGTTGACTTTTTTTTTAGATTGACACCCATCCACATACCTATATCATCAGCATACTGCACTGAAACTACACGATTTGACAATGCCTTTGGGAGATCCTGAATAAGAATGTTAAAGAGAATAGGGGCTATAACTGAGCCGTGTGGAATTCCCATGTCAAGTTTATGTGGCAAAGAATAATGTGTTCCCACCCTTGCTTGAATAATTCTATTAGATAAAAATCTTTTTCTTATACCCATAGAGATATTCCAAGTGATTTCAGTTTGTATAACAGACGTTTGTGCCAAACCTGATCGTAGGCTTTTTTTACGTCAAAAAACGTTGCTAGGACCCTTTTTCTGCGGGCAAACTGACGTTTTATTTGAGTTGTAATCTTTACTAGGTGTTTAACCGTTGATCTTCCTTTTCTAAAGCCAGCCTGGTTCACTGGAATGGTATTGTATTTCTCACAGTAAATTGTATTCTCAACAGGACTATTTTTTCCATTAATTTACTGACATGCGAGGTCAAAGCAACAGGCATACAGTTATTTTTATTACGTTTAAGTTTTCCTGCTTTTAAAACTGGTACAACTATTGACGTTATCCATATCTGCGGTACAGTTCCAGATATCCAACATTTCTGATATATTTTGCGTAGGAAAACGATGCATTTTTTGGAACGTGTTTGAGCATCTCATTAGATAGTGCATCGATGCCAACTGAACTTTTGTTTCATTGCTAAGGGAAGCTATAGCGGTTTGAAACTCCTCAGATGTAATAGGAGAATTAAACCGCAAGTCATTTTGCGGAATGGGATCACTGTATAAAGCACTATTATTTTCTTCTCTGTCTCTATGTGTTTTACACGCAGGTGATAAGCCTTCGTATTTGCTATTTTTCGCAAACATTTCAACAAAGATTTCTGCCTTTTCCTGATATGATAGAAACTTGTTTTGTATGTCATTTGATATTGGGCAACTTGGTAACTTTATTCCATTTTTCATTTCTTTCATTTTTGTCCAAACTTTATTAAAGTCTTATGATCTGAAATTTCTTGTGAAGAAAATGATGACCAATGATCTTTTTTAGCTTGGGCTACTGTCATAGTACTCTGAGTGTTTGCTTTCTTCATTTCTTTGCGGTTTGGGGGCTCACTGTCCGCGAGGTAGTTCTTAAATGTTTCTCTCTTGTAATGAACTGCCTTTTCACATTCACCATTCCACCAGACATTGCCTGAATGGTCACCTGACTTCACAGCCTTTACTTTTGGGATTGACATATCTGTAAAATTTGAATACATTACATCTACACTCTAATTCCCAAGGTTTTTTTTTCAAAATCGTGAGAGGTAAGAATGTTTTGAAATAAATGTGTGTGTGTGTGAGAGAGTGCGCGCGCGCGCGCGCGTGTGTGTGTGTGTGTGTGTGTGCGTGCGTGTGTATCTGTATGTTTGTCTGTCTCTCTGTCAATATAAATATATATATATATATATATTATATATCTATATATGCATATATGCATACATACAACACACACACACACACACACACACACACACACACACAGAGAGAGAGAGAGAGAGAGAGAGAGAGAGAGAGAGAGAGAGCTACCTAGGCTGCACCATCTCGTCTGACGCCAAGATCGACAAGGAGATCGACAACAGACTTGCAAAGGCAAACAGCACATTCGGCAGGCTGTACAAGAGAGTGTGGAACAACAAACACCTGAAGAAAGACACAAAGATCAGCGTGTACTGCCCACCCTGTTGTATGGCTCCGAAACCTGGGTCACCTACCGGCACCACATACGACTGCTTGATCGCTTTCACCAGCGCTGCCTTCGCACCATCCTCAGCATCCACTGGAGTGACTACATCACAAATGTCGAGGTCCTGGAGCAGGCAAAGACTATCAGCATCGAGGCAGTGCTGCTAAAGACCCAGCTATGTTGGGCAGGGCACGTGTCCAGGATGGAGGACCACCGCCTGCCCAAGATCGCGCTGTATGGCGAACTGTCCACTGGCCACCGTGACAGAGGAGCACCCAAGAAGAGATACAAAGACTCCTTGAAGAAAGCTCTCGGTGCCTGTCACATTGACCATCGCCAGTGGTCCGCAGTAGCCGCTGATCGAGAGACCTGGCGACGCACCATCCACCAAGCTGTCTCCTCCTTCGAAAACAACCGCAGGGCCAGCCTTGAGGACAAACGCAGAAGGAGGAAGAACCACGACGCTGCAGCCGCGAACCCAGACCAGACTTTCCCTTGCAACCGCTGCGGCCGACTCTGCTTTTCCCGCATTGGCCTTGTCAGCCATGAGCGTGCCTGCATCAGACGTGGACAACGCCCTTCCACACACACACACACACACACACACACACACACACACAGAGAGAGAGAGAGAGAGAGAGAGAGAGAGCGTGTTCATACATTACCACTACCATGGCTCCATTCACGACCTAAACAGACTGACTGCCAAAACAAAAACACTGCAAAAAAGCACTCTTTGCAGATGACTGTGCGCTGATGATCCACGAGCCCAATGACCTGCAGATCATGCTCACAAAGGTTTTCCAGGCCGTCAGTTTGGTTTCACGATCAGCCTGGTGAAGATTGAATTATTTTCCAACCCGCACCCAACTCCAGTGCACCGCAACCACATATCACCATGGACAACACAGAGATGAAAATGTCAACTGCTTCAAATAGGTGGGAAGTGCTATCTCCAGGGACGGTTCTCTGGACAAATATCTCAGGCACAATCAGCACAGCAAACCAGGGTCTGGAATGACAGTGCCACAAGGTGTTGAACAATCATGTTACCATGTAAGTATTTATGCACCTAAACACTTATTCGTCTATCTCCATCTATATATCCGACTCTGCCTGCATGTCTCTGTCTTTCTCTCTGTCTCACTATATGTATTTATGTGTTTTGTACACACACACACACACACACATATATATATATATATATATATATATGTGTGTGTGTGTGTGTGTGTGTGTGTGTACACGTGCCCGCGCGCGCGAGCGCGCGCGCACGCACACACACACACACACACACACACACACACACACACACACACACACACACACACACACACACACACACACACACACACACACACCTTTTCGCCAACATCATACGGATTTCCATAGAGTAACCCAACAAACGATTACCACAAATATTTATTGCCAAGCCCAAAAAGGGTCTGTATTTTGACAGGACAGTGTGCGACAGCGCGCACAGGTTTATCTGCAGGTCAGCACTGTCTTGGTACCGAAGTCTGGAGACGACGGACCCCGCCCTCCAGCAGGTCAGAAAGAAGGCAGCAGACCTGTCCCAGACATGATAGAGCACGAAAGCCGTGCTTCCAGCCACCCGGTGAAACCAGAACATGTAACAAGCTTATGCAAGACACCTGTTTGCTCCCCAATAAAACCTGTCTGTGTGATGTTTCACCATGCATCAGGTCTTTCCATTAGAAGTGCTCCTACAAAGAAGGTATGTTTGGATTGACGCTACCAATTTACCTGCGAAGATGATGGTGATAATGGTGATGATGATCTATTACTACAATCATATTGATCATAGCTTTATAATCTTTTCCTCTTTATACTTTCAGAATGTAATGATTGTAATTCTGATAGGCTGTTACAAGTGGGTGAAAATATCATGAGATTATCTTAAAATATCTGCGATGGATGATGGCTCACATATAATAATATCGAAATATTTCAGGACGAAACGATGCCATAAACATTCCTCACCAAGTATAAGAAAATGACTATACTATCTCAGTACATTATTTGATATTCATCTCTTTGTAACAATGCAACCGTGTTATCTTATTTCCACCTGAAAAACACACAGGCTGTCATTTGGTTTGCTTCCATGAAGACTGCCTTCACAGTTTCTGCTGACAATTCGTGTGATATGCTGTGACTTTTTACCACGCCAAGCGTCTGGATAGGAATCAGGCAAAAGGTGTGAATGGATTTGAGAGGTCGGTGTTTTTGTTTTGAGTTTCGATTGATTGTCGTGACAAAACGACTGGCGAATTGTGACTGGATGTACTTAAATCCTGGTTGGTCAAAATGTAATTCTTGATTCATTTAGATTCTTCAGATCTGAAGCTGTTCCACAGACACACAGACATACACACAGACATACACACAGACAGAGAGGGAGGGAGTTCATCAGAATATCAGTTCTTCATGAATTGTTCCCATACACATAAACAACAACAACAACAACAACAACAACAACATCAACAACAACAACAACATCAACAACAACAACAACAACAACAACAACAACAACAACAACAACAACACAGCAACAGATAAACGGACAGAGAACCGATCCAAAGTGGCTGTGTGTCCTCAACACACTGTTCCCAGTTTCGAAAAACCTGTCTATGAATAGTACACACCCAAAGAAAACGAATCTCCATAGTGATGTACATATGATGTTGATGTGTTCCCTTCAGACCGGACGACGTGTCACAGGAACCATGATGAAACAGCTGATTGTCCTCACCGCTCTTGTCTGCCTCGCTGCCACGGCAGAACACCTTCGTGAGTTCAGTGCTGTGCAATGTATGCATGTGTTGGGCTGGGTTGTACGACTGATCTTAGCAGCACTCCATTTGTTCAGTGTAGAGAATTTTCCTCGGTCCACAACAGCGCCAAATTTGCTTTGCATCAATAATTTTCCTTAGTCTACGGCAGCACAAAGTTTGCTTAGTGTTAAGAATTGTCCTTCGTTTGTAACAGGCCTAAGTTAGCTCAGCATCAAGAATTTTCCTCAGTTTACAGTAGCGTTGAGTTTGCTTAGCATCAAGAAATGTCTTATGTCTACAGTAGTTCTAAGTTTGCTGAGCATCAAGAATGTTTCCCTCGTCTACAATCTCGTCCTCAGTCAACAGCAAGGCGAAGTTTACGAGGCGCTAAGAATACCTGTCAGTCTGGGCTGTGCTGCAGACGTGACTGATGTGATGTGTTCAGATGTCACGACTGTATTGTATTGTATTGTATTTATTGTATTCATTGTATTCATTGTATATATCATATTGTACCTATGGCATGCCATTGTATTGTATTGTATTCATTGTATTGTATATATTATTTTGTATTTATTTCATACCATTGTATTGTATTGTATACATAATTATTGTATTGTATTGTATTGTATTGTATTGTATAACTTTTTGTCGCAACAGTTTCTCTGTGTGAAATTCGGGTTGCTCTCCCCGTGGAGAGCGGATCTCAGCAGTGCAGCGCCGCCCATTTATATTCCTTTTTTTTATTTTCTCATGTCTGCAAGTTTATTTGTTTTACTATCAAACTATATTTTTTCTACAGATTCTTCTCAGGGAGAACCATTATGTTGGCGTGGTATTTTTTTACGTGCGCTGTAAACGGAACGTCGGTTTATCGTCTCATCCTAAAGACTGAATGACGTGATGTTGTCAAATGCCATGACTGACGTGATGTATTCACATGACTGACGTGACGTATTCACATGACTGAGGCGACGTGTTTACATTACTGACACGACGTGTTCACATGACTGACACGACGTATTCACATGACTGAGGCGACGTGTTCACATGACTGACACGACGTATTCACATGACTGAGGTGACGTATTCATTGCCGTGAAATGTGACGTGACGTGGCCGTGCTGTGTGCAGGGGAGGTGATCCACAAAGAAGTGCAGCAGCTGGTGGCAGCAGACCCCACACTGACCGTGGCCACCTGCACTGAGAAGTGTGACGCCCTCTTCGCACTCCTTGACGACCATGACGAAAGCCTATCGGATACCATGTGCTCTCATGAGTGTCAGAGGTGAAGAAGAGTGCTTGTGTATGTGAATCCATGTCTGTCTCTGTCTCTGTCTCTCTCTCTCTCTCTCGCCAGTGCAAATACCATGAAGCCATTACTAAATCTTCATAAACGGGGGCTCAAGCTGGTACTCCTAAAAAAGACTTTCCTATTGGACTATAAACAAGCGAATATTCTCCCTCTAGTCCGTAGATTAGAGTACAACAAAGGAACAACAATGCACAAGATTATGACAGGAAATGCACCACCAACACTGATAAACAAATTCTCTGTAAATTCATCAAGGAATCCCCCAAACGTCCATATCCCAATCCCCAAGAACTGATTTGTTCAAATCCAGTTTGGTTTACTCAGGCGCCACTCTGTGGAACTCACTCCCAGCAACAGTTAGATAACACCGCTGCCCTGCTACCTTTACAAAACATTACCTTTCCCACCTTATGACAGTGTAATGTCCACTTTGTTCATACCGATTGACTCTTGGTGTGTACGGTTGCCCACGTCCCCCCAGTTTCCAACCTCATCATATTATATTGTACCCCTGAATTTTATGTATGCGAATTGAAGTATCATTTCATAATATTTCATTCGTTTGTAATGCATGTTACTTCTGTTTGCTTCTGCGGTTCTTTCATTTCTTTCCATTAAATATAGTTATACATTCATGAAGTAGTTGCCAGTTGCTCCATTGTCAATTCGATGTATTGATGTATGTGTACCGATAAGCGCACAGTCCTTATATATATATATATATATATATATATGTGTGTGTGTGTGTGTGTGTGTGTGTGTGTGTGTGTTGATTAGATGATGCAATGCATGTTACTTTGTCTTCCTTACTGACCTGCTGTTCTCTATCACATGTTCCATGTAATATGAGGTTAGCTATTTGTTAGTTGATATTGTTTTATTCTCTCTCTCTCTCTCTCTCTCTCTCTCTCTCTCTCTCTCTCTCTGAGTCTCCCTC
>NC_134886.1:14402741-14440241 GCF_041734735.1 Babylonia areolata
TGAATTGAAACAACTTGTTAAGCGTACGCGCATTTCGTTATTACCAGTCATGTTTTTCATATGAAGGTTTACTATTTCGTTGAAATAATGTTTCCGTTTTGTTTTCATTGACTTGGTGCATTATGGAAACATTCTTTATTGCAGTTTAAAACAACTTTATTTTACCTTGCTTCGTTTCATGTTTTCTTTATCATTTAAATTCCGTTCCATTTCATTCATTCATCGTGAAGAATTTCATGGCTCGTGACCCCAGTTTGCGGGGAACGAGTGGTCTGTACACAAAGAACGACAACTTGAAGGAACATGCAAGAAAAAAAAGATAACGTGCCACCACTGTAAAAGTGTCCTTCTCCGACAAGTCCCCCCGGCGGATTTTTTGATGATTTTCTTTTTGTTCCTTGGAATAACGATTGTTTGTTTCTTCCTTGTTTACAACTACGTCCCCACCACACTCCCCTCCTGCCTTCTCATTGTATGTCTGTTTTGAATGATAACATTCAGATGTGAACATTAAAACTTTAACTAGACGTCCACAGTCTGACGGGATACTAAACATAATTCTCTCCACGTTTTTCTTTCTTTTTTCCCTCTTCCTTTCTTCCTTTCTGTTCCTTTTGGGCGAATGATAACCTGCCCCACGCCCCGCGCCCCAGCATTCTGACTGTTGATGCTAAATTTAGAGGAAAAAGCACCAACTAAATGGTATATAAAACAGACATGCAGACGTTTCTCTCTATTCGTCTGTCTTCTAGGAGTGCACACATTGTTCAGTTCAAAAGAGTACACACACGCACGCACGCTCACACACACACACACACACGCTTGGTCCCACGCACGCGCGCATATACGCACACACACACTACACTTGCATTCACGAAAAGGAAAAATGAATATATATATATATATATATATATATATCGTTACTATAATTATGGCAACGCCCTCTCCCGGGGGAGAAGAAGGATATACATGTGAAAAGCGCCCTTTCTTTCAAAATGCTCAGGGTGCTTTAAATGTAAGTAAAAATGACACATTTCATGAACCACTCATGACCATCCCCACTCTCACTTTCTCACTTCCCCCTTCTCCCCCCCCCCCCCCACTCCGATCCCCACTTCTGTCATTCCACACACACACACTAACACACTAACACACACACACTAACACACATACTAACACACTAACACACACACACTAACACACATACTAACACACTAACACACACACTAACACACACTAACACACATACTGGTAGTGTGTCCATCGAGATCGATGATGACCATCGTTGTCATCCAGCTGGGGGATGGGGGGAGGGTGGTGGTGGGGGCGTGGGAAGGATGCTCATGAATCTATTTGTGAATGCGCAGATGGCTGAATAGTCCAATCTGCGCACGAAATGTTCGCTGACAGTTGGGGCAGACAAAGACAGGCATACCATTGTCAGGGAGCTTGTTTGCCCGTGACTTTCTGGCCTGTCTCTTCTGAACAGCTGCAGCAGTCCTGCTGGCCTCGCACAACTTGGCGCCTTTGGGCACAGCAGCGCGCCATTTGTCACGGTCCACTGCAGATTCCTCCCAGGAGTCAGGGTTGATATCAAGCGCTTTCAGAGAGACTTTCAGAGTATCTCTGAAGCGCTTCTTCTGACCTCCGTGTGATCTCTTCCCTTGTTGCAGCTCGCCATAGAAGAGCCTTTTGGGCAGCCGATGGTCTGGCATGCGCGCCACGTGTCCAGCCCAGCGAAGCTGGGACTGCATCAGGATGGTGAAGATGCTGGGAAGGGTGGCTTTTGCAAGCACCTCCGTGTCTGGGGTCTTGTCTTGCCACTTGATGTTCAGTAGCTTCCTGAGGCATGTTGTGTGGAAGTGGTTCAGCTTCTTGGCATGTCGTTGGTACACTGTTCAAGTTTCGCAGGCGTACAGTAGTGTGGGGAGAACTACTGCTCTGTAGACCTTTAGCTTGGTCTCAAGACCAATGCCTCTTCTGCTCCAGTCATTTGCATAGAGTCTACCAAAGGTTGCGCTTGTTCTTGCAATCCTGACGTTCACTTCATCGTCGATGGTCGCATTTCGTGACAGTGTGCTGCCAAGGTATGTGAACCGCTCCACCACAATGAGTCTCTGACCGTTGACTGTGATGTTGGGCTCAACGTGGGGTTTCCCTGGGGCTGGCTGATGGAGAACTTCAGTTTTCCTCGTACTGATGGTAAGGCTGAATTTCCTGCTGGCAGTGGCAAACTTGTCGACGCTGAGTTGCATGTCAGCTTCAGATCCAGCGTTGAGGGCACAATCATCAGCAAACAAAAAGTCTCTGATGATGTCTGTCATGACCTTGGTTTTTGCTTGAAGCCTTCTGAGGTTAAACAGCTTGCTATCTGTTCGGTACTTTAGGCCGATTCCAACATCGCCATCTCTGAAGGCATCAGTAAGCATTGCAGAGAACATGAGGCTGAACAGTGTTGGAGCCAGGACGCAGCCTTGCTTGACACCATTTGTGAATGGAAAAGGAGCCGATGTTTCGCCATTGTCCTGGACTCGAGCCTGCATGCCTTCATGGAACTGACTGACCAAGGAAATAAATTTCCGAGGGCATCCGTACTTGGCCATGATCTTCCACAGTCCCTCTCTACTCACGGTGTCGAAGGCTTTAGTGAGGTCGACAAAGGTGGAGAACAGATCAGCATTTTGCTCCTGACATTTCTCTTGCAGCTGCCTTGCAGCAAACACCATGTCGGTGGTTTCACGCTCTTTCCGGAATCCACACTGGCTCTCAGGCAAATGACCTTGGTCAAGGTGTGCTGTGAGGCGGTTTAGTAGGATCCTGGCAAGTATCTTGCCTGCGATGGAGAGCAAGGAAATGCCCCGATGGTTATCACAGGCTTGCCGGTTCCCCTTTCGCTTGGACAAGTGAATGATAGATGCATCTTTGAAATCCTGGGGGATCGTCTCTTCTTTCCACATGAGTGAGTACAGCTGATGGAGCTTCTCAGTCAGCACAGTGCCTCCATCCTTGTAGACCTCTGCTGGTATGGAGTCTGAGCCAAGTGCTTTGCCACTGGATAGCAGACGGATTGCTTTCTGGGTCTCAAGAAGTGTTGGCAGATCGTCCAGTGCTTCGTTGATGGGGACTTGTGGGAGACGGTCTATGGCTTCATCATTTATGGAGGAAGGGCGATTTAAGACACTGCTGAAGTGCTCAGCCCAGCGTTCGAGAATTTTCTCCTTCTCGGTGATCAAGGTATTCCCATCTGCACTCAGGAGGGGGGATGATCCTGAGGATGTGGGGCCGTACACTTCTTTTAAGGCATCATAGAACCTCTTCATATCGTGCCTGTCAGCATATCCCTGGATCTTATCAGCTTTGTCACTCAGCCACTTATCTTGCATCTGACGTAACTTTTGCTGAACAGTCCTGCGGATGGCATTGTACGCATCCTTTTTTGATGTGGACTTTGGGTTGCTCAGGTAGGCTTGATGCAGACGGCGTTTCTCATTCAGAAGCTGCTTGATTTCATCACAGTTTTCATCAAACCAGTCTTTGTGCTTTCTGGTCATGGGTCCCAGGGTCTCTGAAGCTGTACTATAGATCAGCTCGCGCAGGGTCCTCCAGTCAGACTCCACATTCTGGTTGTCCAGAGAGGCGGATTCCAGACGATCTTCCAGCAGCTCCACAAAGGTCTGTTTGATGGTGATGTTTTTCAGCTTAGCGATGTTGAGCCGTTTTGGAGCCTTCTGGCCTTGGGGGCGTCTCTTGGGTTGGACTCGAATATTCAGCTTCGAGACTACAAGGCGATGGTCTGTCCAACACTCGGCGCCGCGCATGGTCTTTGTCACACGTACATCTTGCCTATCCCTTTTCCTGACGATGACGTAATCGATGAGATGCCAATGCTTTGAGCGAGGGTGCATCCATGACGTTCTGTTACGGGTAGGGAGGCAGAAAAATGTGTTGGTTATCAGCAGTCTGAAGCAAAAGCAGTCCATTTGGGTTGCAGTGGCCCACGCCGTGCTTTCCAATCACTCCATCCCAGGAGATGTAGTCAGAGCCAACTCTAGCATTGAAGTCCCCAAGAATGATGAGCTTGTCTGCTTTCGGGATAGCAGCAATGACAGAGTGAAGGTCCTCATAGAACTTCGCCTTCACTTCATCCGGGTTGGTCATGGTTGGGGCGTGGGCACTGACAATGGTGAGGTGCTTCTGGCCAGATGCCAGTGGGAGTTTCATCGTCAAAAGCCTATCGTTGACTCCCTTTGGGATTCCAGCTAGCTTGCTGACAAGTGCTGTTTTTACTGCAAAACCAACGCCAGCCTCACGTCGCTCTTCGCTTCCTCGTCCACTCCAGAAGAAGGTGTAACCAGATCCCCGTTCATAGAGCTCGCCTTCGCCTGCAAGCCGAGTCTCACTCAAGGCTGCGATGTCGATGTTGTATCTGGCGAGTTCGGATGCAACTAGTGCTGTTCTCCTTTGGGGTCTGTCCGCGTCATCTCTGTCCAGGAGAGTCCTTATGTTCCAAGCACCAATGGTGAGAGGAACGATCCTTGTTTTTTTCTTTTCTTTCTTGTTGTTTCGACCGCTGATGTAGGGTCCCCACCAGCCGCGGTATGCTGGCCAGGGTGATATGGAGCAGGAAATTTTAGGGCACCTTTTCTAGCCCCTTCCTCATGCCAGGGAGGTGAGCAGTGCATTCCTAAAGAGAGCTGCTCAGACGCTCAGACGGCTGCCGAGCTCCATCGCTGCTCCTGTCGATGAAGAACGACCCTATGTCCTGAGCCGCCTGTGTGCAGGTCTGCGGCTGCGATGCCAGTGTACCCACACCTGTCGTTTCGTCGCTCGCCTGTCGCCACAGGACGTGGGGGTGATGAAAGGATGAAGGATGAAAGGTCATTAAGGATGACTGATGACTTGCGCCGTGAGTTTATTTAAAGTGAAGAGGAGTTGCGCAACGTCGACCTCACTCTCTCGTCCAGGTTCACCAATTTCCAGTGGCAAGACTAAGTCGAGACGACTGGAGGATGAGCACGGATGCAGTGGATGACCAAGATATCCTTTCGGTGTCTCATCTTGCTCTCTGCACTCCACAGTGCGTTACTGTAACCGCCTTCCTCTCCGTTGAATCGATAGGTTTCTTCCGCAGATTCTGCCTGATCCAGACTTCGCATGCATGGGTAGACATACCCCGGGGACCAACTGCGTGTGGCAGGCACACAGCATGGTGGAGCTAGATGGTTATGTAACGACTGTAAATCTTGAAGGCTTCCAAGTTCCATGGCTCAAGAACAATTTTATTCATTTCAAGAAATTACACACACACACACACACACACACACACACACACACACACACACACACACACACACACACACACACACACACACACACACACTCAAGAGACATATATTGGGACTTCCGTGTCAGAAAAATGAGTTTGGAGGCAGAATTTTGAACATGTTAGAGAGGTTTGAGAAGCTTCCGTGGGGACAGACCTTCACTCCTAGCAAGGTTACACACTTTCACACCATCGGTTAGACCACCACATGGCTTGGGGACACACCCTCACTACTGGACCCAGTTACACACCCCACACCATCTGTCAGCAACACATCACCACAGGGAATGCAACACTGTCATATCTCATCGTTCGACTCCTTGGTGACAAATTCACTTTCTAAACAGTAAAACACATGTATATGTGCTTACACACACACACACACACACACACACACACACACACACACACACACACACACACACACACACACACACACACACAAATGACAAGAGTTAAATCATGTCTGTATATATATATATACATATGTGTGTGTGTGAAGTGATGGCCTAGAGGTAACGCGTCCGCCTAGGAAGCGAGAGAATCTGAGCGTGCTGGTTCAAATCACGGCTCAGCCGCCGATATTTTCTCCCCCTCCACTAGACCTTGAGTGGTGGTCTGGACGCTAGTCATTTGGATGAGGCGATAAACCGAGGTCCCGTGTGCAGCGCACGTAAAAGAACCTACGGCAACAAAAGGGTTGTTCCTGGCAAAATTCTGTAGAAAAATCGAAACACACACACTAACACACATACTAACACACACACCAGCACACATACACACTAACAGACATACTAACACACTAACACACACACTAGCACACACACACTAACACATATACTAACACACATACTAACACACACACTAAGTGAGTTCAGGCATGGGACTGTGTTGGAGAAGTAAGAAACGGAGAGTGCTGACAGACTTTGAAGTGAAGAGGGAAAGTCAGAGAACGGAGCTATATGACTGAATATAATGTGAAAGGTTGTCCCAGATAATGTGAAAGGTTGTCCCAGATAATGTGAAAGGTTGTCCCAGATGATCATGATGAGCAGCAAAGAGCGTTCAACATAAGTTCTTGTATTGATACGAGGAACTTTCAGAAGGTAACAGTCAGAGGAAAAACGGAGAATTATTGAGGGAATGTAAGCACTGATATGATCAGAAAGACAGGTAGGTCTACTGGAGTGAAATGCAGAAAAGCAGAGAGAGAGAGAGAGAGAGAGAGGCTGACAGACAGAGACACAGGGAGACCGAGACAAGGACAGAAAGCGGCAGAGACAGACAAATAGACAAAAACAGGCAAACAGACAGACAGACAGACACAGACAGGCGTACAATATAGAGTAAATGAACGAAATGTATTGCTTTGAAGCTGATCATTTTGAGCGAAACACAATGGGTGAAATCAAGTCTACAAGTGGTGCAATTTGTCTGAAAACATTGTCTGATTTTCTGTTTATCCAAAACGACAACGACGACGTACAACGACAACAATAACAACAACAATAAAACTCAAAGACTGTCACGTTAACTTGGCATGTTGACGTCTTCAGTGACTGCCATCAGCCCTTCGTGCGTCCCGTGTGCAGCATGCAAATAGCGCACGTAAAACAACCCACAGCGACAAAAGGTTTGTCTCTGGCAAGTTTGTGCAGAAACAAATTCATCTTGATAGCGAAATAATTACACTGCAGATAGAAAAACAACATGTGGCACTGTACTATGGCGACGGGCTCTCCCCGGGGAGAACGGACCTGATTTCACATGGGGAAGTCTGTTGTGACAATACAATACAATACAATACACAATACAATACAATACAATACAATTTCCACAAGCAGTTCATTTCAGCATGTCTGGCTGGCTGTCAGGCACTGGAGAACACAGGAACTTCTCATTACCGGAAAATACAGGCACGGATGTCCGTGTGTGTGTACTGTTTCTTGTCACCACGTTTACCCTCCCTGCAAGTGACAGTGAGAGGGGGAGACAGACAGACAGACAGTCAGAGGGAGAGACAGACAGACAGGGGGAGAAAGGGAGACAGGGAGACAGACAGACAGACAGACAGACAGAGGGAGAAAGGGAGAGACGGAGACAGACAGAGGGAGAGACAGACAGTCAGAGGGAGAAAGGGAGACAGGGAGACAGACAAACAGACAGACAGACAGACAGAAGAAACCTGACAGAGAGAAAGGGAGAGAAAGACCCCAGACTAAAAAAATTAAAAAACCCAGAAAGGTTTACATTTACAACCCAGACGAAG
This sequence comes from Babylonia areolata, assembly GCF_041734735.1. Taxonomy (NCBI): domain Eukaryota; kingdom Metazoa; phylum Mollusca; class Gastropoda; order Neogastropoda; family Buccinidae; genus Babylonia; species Babylonia areolata. The sequence continues at coordinate 14,410,334 of NC_134886.1, forward strand.
AGCATATGGAAACGGACTATTCTGTAAGCGTGTTAGACACACGAATTTCAGTACAAAGGGAGAGACGGAAACAGAGAAAGACAGATGGAGAGACAGAGGGGGGCGGGGGAGGGGGGTGGGGAGAAAGAGAGAGACATGCAGAGAGTGTGGAGTGGTGGCTAGGAGGTAACGTAGGAAGCGAGAGAATCTGAGTTCACTGGATCGAATCACACAGTCGTCAGCATTTTCTCCCCCTCCGCTAGACCTTGATAAGTGGTCTGGACGCTGGTCATTCGTATGAGACGATAAATCGACGTCTCGTGTGGAGCATGCACCTATCGCACGTAAAAGAACCACGACAACAAAAGAGTTGTCCCTTGCAACATTCTGTAGTAAAATCCACTTTGTTAAGAAAACAAATACAGCTACAAAGAAAGAATGGGTGACACGGCACTCCATGGACGCGCTCTCCCTTGAAAGAGCAGCCTGAATTTCACACACAGAAATCTGCTGTGATAAAAGAGTAATGCAATACAATACAGTATAATATAGTACAATACAATACAATACAGAGAGAGACACTGAGAGAGAAAGAGAGAACAAGAACAAGAACAAGAACAAAACTTTAATCTCCAGGCCTCCGGCCCCTAGAAAGAGGTCAAAAGTACACAATATGGTGATCACTCAGCCACAACAAAATGTAAAATACGTACTAACTTAACCTGTAGAACAAAAGTACTTCATCATTGTTGTCACAGAATTCCTGTCGTATCTTCAGGGCATTAAATATCTAAATGCATAGTTTACGAATACTGTAAACAGAACCATTCTTCATCAAGTGAACATACGATTGACCTTCAGAGTTCAGATGTTTTTGCCGCGGGTCATTGTAAATGGCACAATTGTTTATAAAATGGTTTTCATCTTCGATTACATTGCAACGTTTACATGCGTAATCTGAATTACATTTGAATGTTCTTCTAAATAATGATCCATTTATGGGGAGCAAACCAAGCCGTAATTTTACTAAACAGTCCCTAAAACACTTTTTATCCACATATTCAAAATATTGCTCACACTGAAAACCAGTTTTAAACAGTCTGTAGTTACGATATATATCTTTAGACATTACTGACTCGTCCCACTCCTGCATAAATATATCTTTCATTCTTTGCTTAAATAATGACAAAAATGTTTGCTCACAACCAAGAGAGAGAGAGACAGAGAATTTGAAGACGACTTTCATATCCACAATCCCAACCACACAGACTTAAAGATGGCTATCGCCCGAACTATCGCGCGCATGTACACACACACACACACACACACACACACACACACACACACACACACACTTCCATATACAACAACGATGACACCAACAACAAACTCGAATGATGAAGAACAAAATATTCGCGAGGAGGGGGAACAATTTCAACTGGTCACCGGCAAGGTTTTTTTTTTTTTTTTTTTTTTTTTTTTAATGTTGTCGGCTCCAACTGCTTCGCTTGCCTGCTGACGGGGCGGGGAGGGAAAGGGGGGTCTTACCGCCCCAGTTCCCCTCCTCCGACCCCCCTCTCCCCTCCCCTGCCCCAACAAATGGTGACAATTGAGGTGACGAACTGAGGGAACCCTCAACGACCGAGCGAGCCGAGCTTTTTCCATCTTGCAGTGATGTGGGTGAAGTGATTTAAAAGAGCCACGTGCCTTCAGCAGTGTGCACTCAACTGGCGGGAAGCTCGAACGACACACACCACTTGCTTCAGTCACTCGCTTCCTTGTTAGAAACGAGACCACTTTTTCTTCGTTTGCAGAAGTGACAGTTTTGTTTCATGCTTTTCTACGCCAGTGCTTTTGAGGTAAGCTTTTTCAAAAAAATTCTGATTCTGATTTTGCTCGTTGTTTTGAAGCTGAAGTTTAATACGCATGCGTGTTTAGCTGAGAACGGGACTTCAAAATGGAAAGACTCCGTCTTGGGTCACACAGTCACTCACTGGGTGCATTGTTTGAATACCCGAGCGCGCAACAGATGTTTTTTTCACCTTCGCGATTCGATGCCCATCGCTGTATCTGATCCACCTTGGCGATACCGGCACACAGTTGATACTGGGACAGATGTATTTGTATTTATTGATTTGTTGTTACAACTGATTTCTTTGTGTGAAATTGGGGTTGGTCTCAGTCCCCAGGGACAGCACGTCGCCACAGGACAGTACCATTTCTTTTTCCTTGCCTGCAAGTGTGTTTGCTCATCACTGGATACCTCTAAAGGGTTTGAACAGGGACATTCCATTTGTTAACGTGGGTTCTTTTACGTCCGTGTCAGTAAGTGCAGGCTGCACACGGGATCTCGCCTCATCCGAACGACAGGCATCCAGACCACTAGTCACCATCTAGGGGAAGGGGGGAGTACAAATTCAGGTCACTATATAGGGATTGAGCCCGCGGACACTCGTTTCCAAGCCTGGAGCATTATCACTGGGCCACCGTTCCTACCAGTCATATTGCCCCATAGTCCAAAGTACAGCGCTGTTGAGTCGGCGAAAATCCCTGACAGTGCAGTCGTAGTCGATACCGTCTTCTGCAAGAGGTTCCAGGTATAAGATTTATAAGGACGTGAGACTGTCCATAATAGTGGTAAGATCAGCTGTCTGATTTATGGATCAAAAGCACGGAATTCTAACATTGAATTATTACATTATAGTCATGTTCGACGTGAGCCGAAAATAGTTTGTTCAAAGATTTATGGTTAAAATTGTTTTTGGCAATATCCACAATTTTCCAACAAGTACTGAAGTAGTGTTCTCAGCAAGGCGTGGACGTTCACTCTGTTAGTCACACAGAAGAGGGGGGGGGGGGAGAGAAATGTGGATATAGCAAAATTGTTTTAGACTTGTTTTTTTTTTTTCCAGCAAATTGAGTAAATCTACCTTGTCTCTGAACAAAACCAAGACTTCTTATTGGGATTTGAGATGACGTAAAATCAAGGCTTAGAACTTGGTTAGTGTGTGACTGGTTAACAGCTCGTGCTAGTCAATATTCTGTTCAGTCCATTGAGGCTCTGGGCATTTAAACTATCAATAAACTGCACGCGCTTTATGAGAACAAATCGTCGAGAGGAAGAGAGAAGGGGTTTGCCGATTGTCGATGTCCTTTGTTCAATTAGTACTTAACAGATATATTTCTCAGAGAAAATGCCTGTTTGGAAAGAGCATACCTTGTCAGAATTGTTTTTACTCAGTACAAAACCGTCGGCAATATGCACATTTCTTCCCCTCCACTCCTCTGTGTGACTGACGGAGTAAACGTCCACGCCTTGTGAACACTGCTCATTCCGTCTTGAGAGGAAGAAACTGGTTATTGCCAGTCAGTCAGTCAGAACTCACCTCGTCTCTCACAATGGATGGCTGAGGGTTGATGGAGCGCCACTCGCCCGCACTGGCGAGGTATTAAATAAGGCATAGTTGTCAGTGGTGGCTGATGTTTCATGTAGCAGTGCCACTTAATTACCCACTATTTCATACATTTTGAAATATGCTGGAAGGTAATGAGAGTCCGCCGAAGTAAATAATGAGGTACTCTGTGGGAATACAGGAAGTGGGTGGGTTATAATGTTACACTATCAGTCGCATAGAATTATATCCCTCGGCCTCCTGGAGTTTTTGCGCCAGAAATGTCCTTTTATTTCACCGTTCGGTTTTTTTTTCCTGGCTTTTTTCCCCTTGTTTTTCTTCCTGTCGTCTTCTGTCTCAGTGCCTTCCGGTGTGTTCCTCTTTGTCTTCAAGCAAACTCCCTCTGTTTGTCTTTGTCTGGAGTTGATGACAGGTACTTTAGTTTATTGTGCTTTTTTTCACTTTGGAGTGGGTATATTTCGGCGGCGTCCGTCCTCTTTGAAAATAGCTGTAATAGACTGGACATAGATATATAGATAGACAGACAGAAAGACAGTCTTCCGGGAAGAATTGCGTGGAGATGGAATCTGATTGTCCTCTTCTGGGGTACAGCACAACAGAAATGGAAGCTGTATGCGCTATTCTCTGTTCCAAGGAAGTCTTGTTCAGTGGCAGATTGTTGGGTGGCTGCACACTAGTCATTATCTGTTCCGGAGACTGGCCCGGCTTCATCCTGTTAGTGAGGAATTAGCTTCCCTTGTACCAGGAGGTTCTCCACACAGCACCGTGACAGGTGTCCATTTGATTGACGAACCGCTGTGCACGCTGCGTGATGCATACATGGCAGAGGTCAAGGTACACGACACAGTTTATGGCCATCGTTCTCATTAGAAGACTGAAGATGACGTGCAACTGGCATCCACAGGGTTGGGGGGAGGGGGGCGGGGGAGGTGGATAAGCACACAGAGCTGAAGTATTGTTGGAGTGACCATAGTGGAGCGGTAATGTATGAAAAGGTGGGGGGAGGGGGGATAAGTACACAGAACTGAAGTATTGTTGGAGTCACCATAGTGGAGCATTGGTGTATGAAAAGGGAGGGGGGGGGGGTGCACACAGAGCTGAAGTAATGCACACAGCTGGGAAGGCAATGTCCGCGGATCGAGTCCCGCACCGGACCGTGAATTTTAGTCCCTGTCCCCCCCCCCCCTCCCCCTCCTCCTCTCCTTCCACTCTGCTAGACCTTGAGGGTTAGTCTGTGGGCGAGTCTTTTGAATGAGACGCTAAAACGAGGTCTTGTATTCACTTAGCGTGCATAAAAGAACCCACGGCAACAAAAGGATTGTCCCTTGCAACTTTGATAGTAGAAAAATGAGACTTAGAAGATGAAAAATTGTGGCTCTGCCATTAGATATCACACACATCACTTCAGCAGTAATGTATGTTATGTTAAGAAAACAAGAACATAACAGGCATGTACAAGCCTGAAAACGGAGTATGGTTGCCTGCATGGCGGATTCAGTTAATTGAATTAAGTTCAGTTTACATGGAAGAACATTTTTTACATCAGTTAATACCTAGACTGAAAACGGAGTAGATGAAAGAGAGAGAGAGAGAGAGAGAGATCTGCACACAGAGACATACCACAGACACACACATCAATCCACACGCACATTCGCCCCTCCTTCATGCCTATGCACGCACACACACATGTAACGCATTTTCATCTAAAATACGTGTATGGTTGTGTGTATCAACTCGTCCACGCGCGCGCACTCACACTTGCACTCGCTCACCCATGAGGTGAAGTAGGGAAACGTTCCTTTCCTTTTTGCGGGAACCAAGTGAACCAAACATGGGGGAAGAGATGGGAGGATTTTTGCAGCAAGATTACTTTTTTTCTCAATTTGTAGCTCCCGGTTTAACAGGCTTTGAGGCGCTTCCGTACCAGAATCTGGCTTTTTTTCGGGTGGGGAGAGGGAGGGGGGGAGAGGGCGATGCAGTTACGTTTTCCTGGTTTTCTTTTCTTTTCTTTTTTTCTTTTTTCTTTTTTTGAAATGATGGCTACCGACAGATTACAAACAATATCGATTAGCTAAGCTGCGAGTTTTGCGCACTTTCTGTCTGCCTGCCCCTCCCCCTTCCCCGCACCCCCACCCCCCCACCCCCCACTCCACCCACCCATCTCTCTCTCTCTGTCTTTGCTTTCCCCCACTTTGAAGTGTCTGAAGAGTCAGCTTCCAGCGAAATGGCATCAGCCCTGTTGTGGTGCCTTGTCTCAGTCAATTGCAACTTCCGTCTGTACAGAGAGCACGCTTTCAGTTCGTCCATTACTTTGTGAGGTGAGGTGAGATTCACGACACCGATTTCTGGAAATACTTCATGACCTTTCTGGAAAGTACTTTGCAGCTGACAAAGGAATTAAATAAAGTTGGGTGAAATAGTACTAGAAAGAAAGAAAGAAAGAAAGAAGGGTGTTAGAGAAAGAAACAAAGGAAGGAAGATAAAAACAAGTGCGAGGGAAAGAAAGAAAGAAGAACGAAAACGATTGAGAGAAAGAAAGAAAGAAAAGAAAAAGTGAGAATGACCGAGAAAGAAAAAAAAATACAGATTGAAATGTGCGTGTTTGTTAATGCCCCCCCCCCCCCTTCCCCCCAGGGTGTAACATGAAATAAACTTTTTGCCTTGCCTTGTATTGTTTGATAAAAAGAATGGGTTTTTTTGTTGTTCTTGTTGTTGTTTATTTTCTGGGGTGGGCGGGGGTGGGGGGGGGGGAGATAAAACGATGACAAAGGAGAGGCCGACTGTCTGGCGGGAAGAACAGAGAGACAGAAGAGAGGAGACAGAGGGGGAGGGAGAGGAGGGGGGGGACAGAAAGCCGTGTGCGTCAGACTTTGAACCCGAGCGGCGATTTTTATCAGGCACTTCAACATCTCATTTGACTAACAACGTGTGGTAGGTTCCACGAGTGCACGTACTTTGGGAAAATATAATCCCCCTCCCCACCTGCCACCCCCTCCCTCCCCCTATCCTCAAAAGAAAGGTGGGAGCACCAAGACATCTCAAGTTTAGAACCAGTCGGGAACGCCAGCAGCTGTGTGTTTCTGCGCGCGCGCGCGGGTGTGTGTATCCGTGCATGCGCGAACAAGGGTGTGTGTGTACGTATAGGGTGAAGGTGTGTTTATGTGTGCCAGTGTGCGTTTGTGTTTGTGTCGTGTGTGCATGTGTGTACACGTGCGTGCATGCACTTGCATGTTACAGGTAGAAAGGCTTTAAAACTTCACGGAAATGTGTAAGTGCGTGAGTTCGTGTGTGTGTGTGTGTGTGTGTGTGTGTGTGTGAACGACCATGCCCGCATACAGTGCATGTTCCCAAAAGGAACGCCTTGATTCCTTAATGGACTTTTGACTTGACAACTCCATTGCCGATAAAATGATTGTAGCTTTTGTGTGGAGAATATTAAATATCACGCACCGCCGTCCAGATTTGATATTCATTATATTCATGCTTACACTTTTCCCGGGAGGAAATGTTTCAATGTGGGAAAACAAACAAACAAAACAAAAACCCAACAAACAAACAAACGTGTGTGTGTGTGTGTGCGCGCGCGTTACCCTGTGCTTGAGTGCGCGCGCGCGTATGTGTGACTGTGTGTATTATCAGTGTGTGTGTGCGTTCGTTTGTGTGTGTGTATATATATGTGTTTGTGCGTCTGTGTATGTTTGTGCACGTGTGTGTGTGCAGGTGCGTGTGCGTCTTTCTCCCTGAAGAGCCATATCGATCCGGCCGTCGTATTGAAGCGTGAATTACACTGTGAAAGCCATCTTCACGTCAGTACTGTTGAAAATAGGACTGGCCGCCATGTGTCAAACGGACCTCACTTGGCGGGGAGAGAGAGAGAGAGGGAGAAGGGGCTGGGAGTGAAGGGGAGAGACAGAGATAGGGAGAAAGAGAGACAGGGAGAGGAGACGGAGACAGAGACACGGAGACATGCAGAGAAGGAAAAAGAGAGAGAGAGGTTGACAGAGAGAAAGAGAGAGAGAGAAAGAGACTGGGGAAGGGGCAGAGAGAGAGTTTTCAAGGCAACAGTGTAATTATCGGAGTTTCTCAGCCGTGGCTGAAAACATCTGTGCACTGTTTTTGCAGAAAGCTACCAGCGACCGACCGTTTGATCGACTGAGAAACGGAGGGTGGGATGAATGAATGAGGGAATGAAGGAAGGAAGGATTAAAAAAAAAAAAGAAAGAAAGAAAGAATGAAGAAAAATGAAAAGAAATTTCCGACTACCTGTTTGATCGCCAGTGGAAGGAAGGATGAAATACAGGAATGAGGGAGGGTAAAGATGCATTAAAAAAGGAAAAGAAAGAACGAATAGAAGAAACTAAACAGGAGGAGAGAAATGCGTGGAAAAAAAGATGGAAAAGATAAATGGAAGAAAAGAAGGAAAGAGAAGGAAACAAAGAAGATTGCAGAATAATTCCCAACCACCCGTTTATCAGAAAGAGAAAGGGAGAATGGAACGAATGAATGAGCGGGAGAAAGGAAGGGTACTACTGAGAGAGAATGGCTGATAGAAGGAAGGAAGGAAGGAAGGGTACTACTGAGAGAGAATGGCTGATAGAAGGAAGGGAGGAAGGAAGGGTACTACTGAGAGAGAATGGCTGATAGAAGGAAGGGAGGAAGGGAGGGTACTACTGAGAGAGAATGGCTGATAGAAGGAAGGAAGGAAGGGAGAAAGGGAGGGTACTACTGAGAGAGAATGGCTGATAGAAGGAAGGGAGGAAGGGAGGGTACTACTGAGAGAGAATGGCTGATAGAAGGAAGGAAGGAAGGGAGAAAGGAAGGGTACTACTGAGAGAGAATGGCTGATAGAAGGAAGGGAGGGTACTACTGAGAGAGAATGGCTGATAGAAGGAAGGGAGGAAGGAAGAAAGGAAGGGTACTACTGAGAGAGAATGGCTGATAGAAGGAAGGGAGGAAGGAAGGGTACTACTGAGAGAGAATGGCTGATAGAAGGAAGGAAGGGAGGGAGGAAGGGAGGGTACTACTGAGAGAGAATGGCTGATGGAAGGAAGGAAGGAAGGGAGAAAGGAAGGGTACTACTGAGAGAGAATGGCTGATGGAAGGAAGGGAGGAAGGGAGGGTACTACTGAGAGAGAATGGCTGATAGAAGGAAGGGAGGAAGGAAGGGTACTACTGAGAGAGAATGGCTGATAGAAGGAAGGAAGGAAGGGAGAAAGGAAGGGTACTACTGAGAGAGAATGGCTGATAGAAGGAAGGAAGGAAGGGAGGAAGGGAGGGACGGGGAGAAGGAAAAGACTGCACGTTTGAATGAAACAAAGAGGAGGAACAGAAGGAAGGCAGGAAGGAAGAAAGAAAAGTAAAAGAAAACAAGATACAGATAGCACAACACATTCGAGCACCGTTTCTTTGAATGAGAAAAAAGAAAAAAGAAGGAAGGATTTGTTTTTAAAGTATATCTATCTATCTAGATATGTGTGTGTGTCAACATAATAATAATAATAATAATGGATACTTATATAGCACACTATCCAGAAATCTGCTCTAGGTGCTTTACAAAAACGCTTTTGATAACATAAAACATTATATCTATGTTACATACACACACCAAAATGTGACCACACACACACGCGCACGCACGCACACACACACACACACACTGCATACATACATTTTAACATACATGTGTATCTAACAGCTACCCTAACACATACGCACACATAGGCAGGCAAAAACTTACATAGACACATGCACACACAATACACATTCATATACATGCATGTAGTTGTGGACCTGCCACAATTGAACTTATTGCTGAGGGAAAAGGTGAGTTTTGAGACGAGATTTAAAAGATGCGAGGGAATCAGAATGACGGAGGTTATCCGGGAGCTTGTTCCACGTCTTTGGCGATTGAAAAGAAAACGATCTGTGTCCATAGGTCTTACTTCTGACGTGAGGTATCCTGAGAAGTCGAGTATCAGAGGAAGAACGGAGCTGGCGAGACGGGGTATAGACAATACTACAAATTTAATGGAAGCGCACGAACGCTCACACACACACACAGAAACACAGAAACACACACACACACACACACAGAGTAAACACCCACCCACATGCACACATTCCACGTGCTGATTTCACTAGAGAAAACCGTGTTAGATGTGGGCGGGGGGGGAGGCAGACACACAACTAGCCTTCGTCACATCCAGAGGCCAGTTTGAACAGGTGGGTTTTCAATTTGGTTTTGAAAGAGGCCAGGGTTGGTAAGAGAAGGAGATCCAGAGGAAGAAAATTCCAGACAGAAGGTGCTTGATACTTAAAAGTTCTTTAGCAATATGTCTTTGAAGAGGTTTAGGGGATTCGAATGGGCTTTTTTTCCTGAAGACCTGAGAGAACGGGAAGGGGTATCCCCATAAAGGACAGAAGATCAGTAAGATGGGAGAGGTCCGTCACAGTGGCGATAAGCCAGTATGCCAATTGTTGTACTTAATTCTGTACTGGGTGGATAACCAATGAAGTAGACACTGAGAGTCTCAATACAGTATTGTTCAAAATCATCTGAAGGCGTGACAACAAACCAGAAGGCAGACCAGCTGGAACAGTCAACTGCGGTAGTGGATGCGACAAGGGATCAAGGAACAGACAAGCTGAGTGGTTGCTTCAAGAGTTAGACACGTAGAATGGAACGGATTTTTCTCCATTGGAAGTTTGCCGTTTTAAGTAGTTTTACGTACATACTGACATGGTCGTGCTTAGTCAGAGTTGAGTAAAAAAAAAATGCATCCAAGTTTCTGACAGAATTTTGAAAGTTGGCATCAGCATTGCAGACAGTAAAGGTATGATCTGAAATATGATTAACTGCAGACTTAGAGCATGTACGTGTGGCTTCTGTGTTGACAACAGTAAGTCTAACAACAATGTTAGGCTAGCAACAATGCGCATCTCTATGTTTTTGCGGAGGATGGTAAAAGAACTTGGAGAAGAAGCTTTCGTGAGTTAGGTGTCACTTGCGAACTTGAGAAAATCACATCGAGATTGGCTGACGATATCGGACAGTGGCTGATCACACAGACTAAATGATAATGGACCAAGAACTGAACATTGGGGAACGCCATATTAAACAGTAAGAGGTCTGGATTCGGAATGAGTACTGGAAATGAAAAGCCGTTCAGTAATGTTGGAAAGGTAAGATTTAAACCAGTACTGGAAATGAAAAGCCGTTCAGTAATGTTGGAAAGGTAAGATTTAAACCAGTACTGGAAATGAAAAGCCGTTCAGTAATGTTGGAAAGGTAAGATTTAAACCAGTCGAGGGCTGTGCCAGAGATTCCAAACGTATGATGAAGACGGTTGAGAAGAATATCTGATTAATATGTCGAAAGTTACCGACAGATCGAGCAGACACAGAACTGAGACATATTTGGTGTCAGCGCAGGTCAGTAATGTGTTGGACGTGTGTAAAAGGGCTGTCTCTGTACTGTGATTCTGAATGTATGCAGACAGGATCAGCTCTAGGAGGTCAGGGGTTGACGCAGAACGACTTTCTCCAGTAATTTTGACAGAAAGGGTCAATTTGAAAAAGGTCTTTGTCAACACTAGGTTTCTTGTGTAAAGGTCTGCTTAACCGATTGAATAAAAGAATAAAGAACGGAACTGAGGAAGAAATGAAAAAATATATATATAGACAGAAGGAAAAGAGATAGGTAAAGAAACTGGCCATCGGTGTTTATAATGACAACACTTCAGAACATAAGACAACACGGACACAGCAAGACATCAACAACCCAATTAAGTGATTGCTGTAATCAGACCCCAGACAACACGGGCACAAGACCTCAACCCAATTAACCGATCGTTGTAATCACACCCCTGACAACACGGGCACAAGACCTCAACCCAATTAACAGATCGTTGTAATCACACCCCTGACAACACGGGCACAAGACCTCAACCCAATTAACAGATCGTTGTAATCAGACCCCAGACAACACGGGCACAAGACCTCAACCCAATTAACAGATCGTTGTAATCACACCCCTGACAACACGGGCACAAGACATCAACAACCCAATTAACCGATCGTTGTAATCAGACCCCAGACAACACGGGCACAAGACCTCAACCCAATTAACCGATCGTTGTAATCAGACCCCAGACAACACGGGCACAAGACCTCAACCCAATTAACAGATCGTTGTAATCAGACCCCAGACAACACGGGCACAAGACCTCAACCCAATTAACAGATCGTTGTAATCAGACCCCCAGACAACACGGGCACAAGACCTCAACCCAATTAACAGATCGTTGTAATCACACACCAGACAACACGGGCACAAGACATCAACAACCCAATTAACCGATCGTTGTAATCACACCCCAGACAACACGGGCACAAGACCTCAACCCAATTAACAGATCGTTGTAATCAGACCCCAGACAACACGGGCACAAGACATCAACAACCCAATTAACCGATCGTTGTAAACAGACCTCAGACAACACGGGCACAAGACCTCAACCCAATTAACCGATCGTTGTAATCAGACCCCAGACAACACGGGCACAAGACCTCAAACCAATTAACCGATCGTTGTAATCAGACCCCCAGACAACACGGGCACAAGACCTCAACCCAATTAACCGATCGTTGTAATCAGACCCCCAGACAACACGGGCACAAGACCTCAACAACCCAAAAATGGCCGTTATAGTGGGACCTCAGACACCACGGACAGTAAGTCATGAACAACCCAATGCCGAATACCTTTGGCATTCGCACTCCGGCGCTTCCTCTGACCTTCTCTCTTGATTTTCTTCTCTGCTGCCTTGTTGATTTGCCTCTGTCTGTCTGTCTGTCTGTCTCTTTCTCTCTCTCTACACACACACACACACACACACACACACACACACACACACACACACACAATGTATGCATCTTTCTCCCTCTTTATCTGTCTCTCTTTTGTCCATTCATCTGACGGGCGCAACAGCCGAGTGGTTAAAGCGTTGGACTTTCAATCTGAGGGTCCCGGGTTCGAATCTCGGTAAGGGCGTGTGGTGGTTAAAGGGTGGAGATTTGTCCGATCTCCCAGGCCAACATGCTTCTTGTGCAGACTTGCTTGTCGTGCCTGGACCCCCTTCGTGTGTATACGCAAGCAGATCAAACACGCACGTTAAAGATCCTGTAATCCATATCAGCGTTCGGTGGGTTAAGGAAACAAGAACATACCCAGTATGCACACCCCCTAAATCGGTGTATGGATACCTACATGGCGGGATAAAAACGGTCATACACGTAAAAGCCCACTCGTGTACATGCGAGTGAACGTGGGAGTTGCAGCCCACGAACGAGGAAGTCCATTCATCTGCCCTTTCACTAGCTCTCCAGCTCAGTCACTGTTTATCTAATTACTTATCTATCTGTCTGTTGTCTATTTATCTGCCCTCTCTCAAGCTGTCTGTGTCTACCCTCAGTCTCTCTCTCTCTCTCTCTCTCTCTCTCTCTTCCCGTCGTTCTCCCTACATCACCTTGTGTGCCCCCCACCCTCACCCTCCGTCCCCATCAGCCTGACCCCTCTCACCTCTTTCCTCCACTGCTGCTCCCCACCTCTCCCGCCCCCATCTTCTGTCCACCCACACCACACCCACACACCCAAACCAGCCCCCCGAAGCCCCTAACGAACTCTATAGCTCCTGTCTCGCCCTCTCCACCCCCTCTAGACCCCGCCCCTCCCCCTCCAACAATCCTCCACCCTAACCACCCTCATGCACACGCATTGCACACACCGGCTTGCGATAAACACACACCAAGAACAAGCTGAGCAAGCAAGCAAGCACGCAAGCAAGCACGCAAGCAACTAGTGAGCACGCAAGCAACTGGTGAGCACGCAAACAACTGGTGAAGACGCAAGCATCTGGTGAGCAAGCAAGCAAGCGGCAAGAAAGGGACGCGACGCGGGTTCATCGACCAACAAAGTGAGGGAGAGAGAGGCGAGGTGAACAGAGGGGACGGGGGAAGGGGAGAGTCCGCGCCGCTCTCTCACACACCACACCACACACACCCTGACGTCGCTTCTTGCCGGCTGTCTTCCTCTGGCTGAGAGACACTGAAGCTGACGTGACGGAACCTCTCTCGTTGTGATGGGAGCAGCGGCAGGCTGAAGGACCACTGTGCTGTGTCTGTGGGCAGAGAGATGCAGTGAAAGAGCGGAAGACAGAGTGCAGAAGTGATAAGTTGGAGAAATGAGCTCTCATACAATGATGGGTCAGTATTTGTGTTTGACGTTTCATATAGATTTGTTGTGTTGTTTGTTTGTTGTCGTTTATTTATTTTTGGTTTTTTAAAATTCATATTATCGATATTGTTGCCAGTTGCCCTGAACTTAGTATGTTAACAGCCTTTCTTTTTTGTTTGTTGTTGTTGACAATTATTGTGCTGATATACGTCTTTATTGATACGATTGAAAGGTACTGATGTACTGCCTTGGTTGATGCACTTCTCGATGATCAGAACTTATTAACACACTTTTTAACACACACACACACACACACACACACACATATATATATATATATATATAATTTTTTTTTTAACCGGAAAGTTATGCCGATGTAGGTCTTTGCTGATAAGAAATAGTTGAAGATTTGAACGTGTTTGAAACTTGACGTGGGAAAAAAAAAAATGTTCGGATGTCTGTGCCGTTGTTTAAAGACGAGAAGAGAACTGTCTGGAATGTCTTTACATTGTTTGGGACAAGCATTGTGTTCCACTCCGTGAAGATGTCCTCATCAGTATGCAAGGGTTTTTTTTTTTATTGTTGGATTTATATAATGATAGTTTCAGTTTCAGTATTCAGTAGCTCAAGGAGGCGTCACTGCGTTCGGACAAATCCATATACGCTACACCACATCTGCCAAGCAGATGCCTGACCAGCAGCGTAACCCAACGCGCTTAGTCAGGCCTTGGGAAAAAAAACAAAACAAAAAAAAACAACAAAAAACACACACACACACACACAAAAAACAAAAAAAACAAAAACAAAAAAAAAACGGGGGAATAAATAATAGATAAGCTTGCATAAATAAATAAATAAATAAATAAATAATAATTATAATATAGAAAAAGGTAGTAGTAATAATATTAGTAATACTAATAAAATGATAATAATAAAACATAAATAAATAAATAAATAAGACAACAATGGTGATAAATAAGCAAATAAATGTAAAAAATGAAGACACACATTCACACATACACCCACACATGCATAACAGAAATGCACCAGACATGCAGTTTCACATATATGAAAGCACAGTCAAATACATATAAACGTACATGAGCTCCAACACACACACACACACACGCATTACCGTGCACCTCCTCTACCCCCCTCCTCCACACACTCATTTCTAGTCTAAGTATCGCAGCTTCCACGGCACACACACACACACACAAACACAAACACACACTCACAGAGATGAACACTTACTTGTACAAGCACATATGAAAGCACAGTCAAATACATATAAACGTACATGAGCTCCAACACACTCACACACACACACACACATTACCTTGCACCTCCTCTACCCCCTCCTCCACACACTATAATGATATCTCGTTTGGAACTTCTGAAAAGTATTTCTTTTTTTACGAACGTCTTTCTTTTCTTTTTTCTTATTTTTATCGTATTTATCGACGTCCTTTTTTTCAAGTTCTGCCTTTGGGACTATTTATATTTTAGGTTCACGATTCTCCCAAGAATTTTTCTCTCTGTGCTGGACTGAAAAATAATAATTATTTCAGTAAGTATAGTAAGTTAGCTTTTTTTTTATAAACCCGTTTTGATTAGGATAGTATTGTATGCATGATGGGTTTTTCTTTGTTACATAAAAACTTTGCGAATCATTGTTTAGGGTTAGTATGACTTTAGCGGAGTCTGATTAATCTGAATGTGTGTGCGCGTGCATCCGTGGGTATGTTTTTTTTGAAAGTTTGTTGTTGTTGTTGTTTTGTGGGGTTTTGTGTGTGTATGTGTGTGTGTGTGTGTGTGTGTGTGTGTGTGTGTGTGTGTGTGTGTGTGCTTCTTCCCTCGGGGATGCGAGGGAGAGTGGTTCTCACTTATGAATGATATATAGCTTCATCTTCTGGGGAAAATATATGCGCGAGATTTATTTTTTTGTGTTTACCTTTCAGTCTTCACGTGTTTCTTGCGCCTGTACACCCTACCCCATCCCCCAAACACCCTACCCCATCCCCCAGACACCCTACCCCATCCCCCAAACACCTGTACACCCTACCCCATCCCCCAAACGCCCTACCCCATCCCCCAGACACCTGTACACCCTACCCCATCCCCCAGACACCTGTACACCCTACCCCACCCCCCAAACACCTGTACACCCTACCCCATCCCCCAGACACCCTACCCCATCCCCCAGACACCTGTACACCCTACCCCATCCCCCAAACACCTGTACACCCTACCCCATCCCCCAGACACCTGTACACCCTACCCCATCCCCCAAACACCCTACCCCATCCCCCAGACACCTGTACACCCTACCCCATCCCCCAGACACCTGTACACCCTACGCCATCCCCCCAACACCCTACCCCATCCCCCAAACGCCCTACCCCATCCTCCAAACACCCTACCCCATCCCTCAAACACCCTACCCCATCCTCCAAACACCTGTACACCCTACCCCATCCCCCAAACACCTGTACGCCCTACCCCATCCCCCAAACACCTGTACGCCCTACCCCATCCCCCAAACACCTGTACACCCTACCCCACCCCCCAAACACCCTACGCTATCCCCCAAACACCTGTACACCCTACCCCATCCCCCAAACACCCTACCCCATCCCCCAAACACCTGTACGCCCTACCCCACCCCCCAAACACCTGTACATCCTACCCCATCCCCCAAACACATTTGCAATTTTTCCGTGCCGAAGAAAATGTTTTCCAATGTGCACAATTCTGACAATGGGATCTTGAACTCTGTGAACATCTGCACGGGCACCAACTGACAAGTTCAGCAGTATCCTTTGTTGATATAAATGTTGTATTTACCTTTGTGAGTGAAGCAGACGGTTTGTTTTACCTCACACCACTTGTGCCTGTACTGTCTGTATGATTGCTGAACGCGGTCATATAACATGTCAATTTGTTAGTGTGTTGGTTAGCAAACAGCAGTTTGAAGACGACATTTCTTCTTTCATGTGCATGGGTCACGATTGTCTTTGAGGAGGTGCTTACAGCCAGGGCCTGGTTCTATCAGCGGCTGAGCGCTGAGTTTGCCTGGCGTTGAATTCGAAAAGTAAACATGTAAATAAAAGTTCCTATTGAATCCGTTCACTGATTTATTAACTGGTATGTTTGGGAAAGATGATGAATGTAAGTCAGCAAATTATGAATGTAAGTCAGCAAATTATATATACACATATATAATGTATGTATGTATA
This sequence comes from Babylonia areolata, assembly GCF_041734735.1. NCBI lineage: Eukaryota > Metazoa > Mollusca > Gastropoda > Neogastropoda > Buccinidae > Babylonia > Babylonia areolata. The sequence goes on from NC_134886.1 coordinate 14,427,199, forward strand.
TATATAATGTATGCATGTATGTATATAATTATTCAGCTCAGTGTTTGGAGATCGGTATATAATTGCTGCTGTCATTGCCACCTTGAATATTATTCGTTACAAGTGAGAAAACCGAAGCAGGGTTTTTTTTGTTTTTGTTTTTTTGTTGTTGTTTTTTTTACAAGGAAGAACACGGGAGCCATGCATTACGAGCGTTCGTAACTAGCAAAACGTTATCGATTTTAGTTGGCGTTCATGAACAGTACCGACAGCTGTCGTCAGCCACGCAGACATTGAACAAAAAGGGAAAACTGTTATTTGTCAGGCAAGCTACAGCATGCACAACTCGCCAGCCGTTTTTTAGAGTCAACAAGAGTCATGTAGCGTGCAGTTGTCCGTCGATAAGCTGACCCCGTGAGACCACACAAAAAGGTCGACTTTTCCAAGGTTCGACTTATCCAACGTATGGATAAGTCGACCTTTTCTGAATTAACTCGACTTATTCGAGGTACGAATAAATCGACATTTTCTGGCAAAAAAAAAATCAACCTATCCAAGGTACAGCAAGTCAACTGATTGGTAGCCACCTTATTAATGATCGAACACCTCCGCTGGGAATCGAACCCGCGCCCTCAAAGCCTTCAGTCCGCGACGATAACCACTTCGCCACGGCAGCTGGTTCTGAAAGGATTCTCGTTGTAGGCGATATGTATTTTTTTTAAATGCATCTTTTTGTTGTAAAAATCAGTTTCTTCGTTGTTTCGTTTTTTCTAAATTATTATTATTATTATGTTTAGTGAAACGTTACATGAAGAAGAAAAAAGAAGGGGGTGTATCTTTCGATTCCAAGAGACGAAAATGAGAACAGAATAGTGCGCAAGTTGCACAAGGAAAATAACAAGGAAAAAAGAACTAGTCATGATAATCAAACCATGTTTACAGCTCAGCTGACGGCACAGAGACCATTTCATGTCTGACTGCCCGTTAGTTCCTGAAGCCAGTCAAAGAGAAACCCAACTAATGTTAAAAGATCAATTCAAGTACGTCAAGAAAATAATTATAAAAAGCCCAGTTCACCCACTTCTCGTTCAGTCCACTTAAAGCAAGTTCAGAATAGTCATTGACTTCAGGAACTGAAAAACTGCCCGGGAAGATGTCAAGGAAGAAGAAGTTTAAAAAAAAACATTTGTTGACTCAACCACAACACAACCAAAGGTCTGTTGCCGTTTATAGACTCGTGGGGAGTGAACGTCACCACCAGGGGTGTACATGTTTTCCGCACATGTTTCCACCACCACTCTGGCACCGGGTCTGGCACCACAATCACAGCTGCACACGTATATTTACCTGACATTAGAACCACCTTTTAGACGCCGTGGCAGAATCAGTCATGTGTTGGACTTGTGATCCAGTGTTCACCAGTGATCAGGGTTCGAGGCCCCTGTTTCGACATGGTGCTGTATACCTGGGAAAGGTGCTTACCTTTGTGGAGTGTTGGCCGAGTGGTAACGAGTCCGCTTTGGAAGCAAGAGAATCTGAGCACACTGGTTCGATTCACACCGGCAGTCGCAAATATTCCCCTCCCCCCCTTCCACTAGACCCTGAGTGGTGATCTTGACGCTAGTCATTCGAACGAGACGATAAACCGAGGTCCCGTGTGCAGCATGCATTTAGCGCACGTAAAAGAGCCCACGGCGACAAAAGGGTTGTCCCTGGCAAAATTATGTAGAAAAATCCACTTCGATAGGAAAACAAACAAATTGCAGGCAGGAAGTATAAAAACAAACAAACAAAAGGTGGCGCTGTCAGTGTAACGACGCGCTCTCCATGGGGAGAGCAGACCGAATTTCACACAGAGAAATCTGTTGTGACAAAATGAGTAATACAAATACAAATAACTCAATTTTCATCACCCCACGTAGGTATGAATAGGTACCTGACTTCATCTGGAGAAGTTAAAGTGGCGGAAGGAGAGGATTGAGCCCTAGACACAGTGGATATGGTTTCACTACCTTCCTGTGCCGAGCCCTAGACACAGTGGATATGATTTCACTACCTTCCTGTGCCGAGCCCTAGACACAGTGGATATGATTTCACTACCTTCCTGTGCCGATTCCTAGACACAGCCCTGGACACAGTGGATGTGATTTCACTACCTTCCTGTGCCGAGCCCTAGACACAGTGGATATGAATTCACTGCCTTCCTATGCTGAGCGCTAGACACAGTGGATATGATTTCACTGCCTTCCTGTGCCGAGCCCCGAACACATTGGATATGAATTCACTGCCTTCCTGTGCCGAGCCCTTGACACAGTGGATGTGGATTCACTGCCTTCCTGTGCCGAGCCCCAGACACAGTGGATATTAATTCACTGCCTTCCTGTGCCGAGCCCTAGACACAGTGGATATTAAGTCACTTCCTTCCCTTGCCGAGCCCCAGACACAGTGGATGTGGATTCACTGCCTTCCTGTGCCGAGCCCTTGACACAGTGGATATTAAGTCACTTCCTTCCTGTGCCGAGCCCCAGACACAGTGGATATTAATTCACTGCCTTCCTGTGCCGAGCCCTAGACACAGTGGATATGAATTCACTGCCTTCCTGTGCCGAGCCCCAGACACAGTGGATATTAATTCACTGCCTTCCTGTGCCGAGCCCTAGACACAGTGGATATTAATTCACTGCCTTCCTGTGCCGAGCCCCAGACACAGTGGATATGAATTCACTGCCTTCCTGTGCCGAGCCCCAGACACAGATGATAATTATTAGTTCACTGCCTTCCTGTGCCGAGCCCCAGACACAGTGGATATTAATTCACTGCCTTCCTGTGCCGAGCCCCAGACACAGTGGATATTAATTCACTGCCTTCCTGTGCCGAGCCCCAGACACAGTGGAATTGATTTCACTGCCCCGATGGCCGTGAAAGGCGATGGGATCTTTAACCTTGAACACTTACCCGGAGAGTCCCTCTCTCTCAGCTGGTTCAGCGGCCAGCTCGCAGTCAGCATGACGTGAGTTCCAACCACAGACACCCGACGTAAACGTTGGCCTTGTCGCTGCCCGTCTGAACAGTGTCCTGGTGGTGGTGTCAGTCATGTGTCAGGATGTCCCCTTCTCCCCAGGTTCCTGAGCTGATTGTCTCCGTCGGTTATATCACCCGAGGCGGCTGCCGACGTAAAACCTGAATGTAACTAAGCACTTCCATTTCCGGGGTTGGCTGTTCCCAACGACCATGTCAACCTGTGGTCGACGTAAAACACAAGTAACCAACACTGGAGAACCTGAATAGAGCGCACAGCAGAAACACAAGTAACCAACACTGGGTAACCTGAATAGAGCGCACAGCAGAAACACAAGTAACCAACACTGGGTAACCTGAATAGAGCGCACAGCAGAAACACAAGTAACCAACACTGGGGAACCTGAATAGAGCGCACAGCAGAAACACAAGTAACCAACACTGGGGAACCTGAATAGAGTGCACAGCAGAAACACAAGTAACCAACACTGGAGAACCTGAATAGAGCGCACAGCAGAAACACAAGTAACCAACACTGGGGAACCTGAATAGAGCGCACAGCAGAAACACAAGTAACCAACACTGGGGAACCTGAATAGAGCGCACAGCAGAAACACAAGTAACCAACACTGGAGAACCTGAATAGAGCGCACAGCAGAAGTGCACGTGTGGACATGCCGGGACAACAGTGACGTCACTTGGCGCTTTGGGTGAAAAGCGGTGGATGTGGTTCATTTATCAAAGTAAAATATAAACAAAATCGATGGTGCCTTAAAAAATAGAAGGCATCTTAAAGAGGAATGTTCCAGCAAGGTCTGAAAGACAGGCTTTGGAAACACTGATGGGGTTTTCAGCCAAAGCTAAAGTACGTTTCTTAATAAGAAAAAAAAAAGACAAGAAGAAGCAGAAATGTTCATAAGAAAAACTTTCATTTCATAGTTGTTGTTTTTTGTTTGTTTGTTTTGCTTCTTTGTTGTTGTGGTGGTGTTTTTTTTGTGTTTTTTTGTTGTTGTTTTTTTGTTGTTGTTTTTTTCAACATCGGATGTTGTGTTTTAGTTGTGAAGTAGAACGTGGAAGACTAGTTTTCAAGAGCACTTTTTTACCAGATGAGCTGAGCATGTGATTCATGTTTATTCCAACGTGGACAGGAGCCATGCTACCAGAGAGGGAGGTGGGGGTGTGGGGGATTCAGCTACGTACTCAGCAAGCACGCGCGATTCACGTTAATATTTGTGTGAATAGGGTTAAGTACTGCTGGAAAGAAACAAGGATTCAGCTGTACGTAGTCAGCAAGCACGAGCGTGATTGACGTTTATTTCGGTGTGAGTAGGGTTCATTACTAGTAGAAAGAGAGAGAGAGAGAGAGATGAACTGAGTGCACACACACACACGCACACACAGAAGATGAGCTCAGCACGCGACACATGTATATTTCAGTGTTCTCAGCGACCATTGCCACTGGAAAAAGAGAGAGAGAGAAAGAAAGGTGGATATGGATTTGTTCAATAAAGGTCATGGCCTCCCATTACAGGGGCAGTGAGAACAACCATTCGAAAACTATAAACAGTTATTATAGACACTAATTGCCCATGAAACTCAAACTGATCGCTATCTCGAACATTGTACGGCCATTCATATCATGTACAATCATTCAGTAGTGTTCAGAATGGTTGGGTTTTTCCGTCGTTGTTTTTGCTGAGATGGATTTTGAAAGTCGATACAGGACAATAACCTGAAACCAACTGACTCATTCCAATGCGATGATTTTAAAAACAAACATTTGACTAATATGTATTTCAATGCATGCGTCTTGGACAACAATTTATTTGTTCATTTTGTTCTTTTGTTGTGTCTGTTAATCCTTTTGGGTTTTATGACAATAAATATAGTGGAGTGTAGTCATGTACAGACTCCAGTGTTATTTTCTGTGGCCCCTTTTGAAGGGAAATGTGAACAAATAAACAATATGCCATTGATCATGAACAGAGAGAGAGAGAGAGAGAGAGAGACTTGATGTGCAGCAGGACAAACGCTACTGGGGAAGACATAAGGGACCACACAGTCGAGCTTCATTCAGTTCACGGATGTGCCTTTGTTCAGAGACTGATCACATTTCCTTGCCAACTCCGCAGGTGTCTGGATGTTCGGGGCCTGGTTGACGCCAGGTCATTTTATAAAAGGCGTGCAGAGTGTGGGATTTGATGTACAGTCTCACACCAACATTATATATATCTCCCCTGCGTCGTTATAGAAGGGGATCCCTCCCCACCCTCGCCTTAGACATCTTCGTGGCTCTTGCAGCATGCTTATACGTGTGCTTAGGTGCATTCACACGTGCGCGTTCATACCCACACATGATTACATAAGCAGCCTCAATATCACACACACACCCACACACACACACACACACACACACACACACACACCACATCACCCACGCGCGTTCGAGGAAGAATGAGTTTTTACACTACACAGTATCATTGTTGGGCTTGTTTCTGTTTGACGTTTTTTTGCTACCTCTGTTGCTGTAGTCATTATCATGATTATTATCTTTATTTTCCTTGCTCTGTCTTATTCAGTTAATGTTCAAAGGGTCCAGACGAATGTAATTACACAGGCAAAAAATAAAAACTATATAAAGATAACAACAAAAAGCCGTGAATATTTTCAAATGTCACGAAAACGATCCTTTTATGTCTGCCTTCTTGAGGGTCCCTTTGCGTGCAGGGGAGATTAGAACACGTCAGGTCAATTAACTCGATATTTATGACAAAGATCGGATTGCGTGCGTAAACAGCTTTAGGGTTATATATATATAAAACTTTTTTGAACAGCTGTTAAAGGCCGCCTTCCCGATTTTGGACTCGCTGTCCTGAAAGTTTTACAAGTCCATGTCATCACCATTCGTTTGTGTGAAAAAAAAGTCCGTGGATGAAATGCTCCTACTATTACGACGACGATAACGACTACTACAATAACTTCAAAAATAATGATAATGATGATTATGATAGCAAAATTACTACTACTGCTAATAATAATAATGCCATCGTCATCATCATTACCCAAACTGAACGTTTCTGATATCGCCATCGACATTTTCTGAGTAAGTGAGAACCCGAGAAAAATACGGCATGATGCCCAAATCAAAAAGAAAGGTAATACACACACACACACACACACACACACACACACACACACAGATATATATATATATATATATATATATATATATCTGTGTGTGTGTGTGTGTGTGTGTGCGGGAATGGGTGTGAGTGAATGTGCACGCGCGCGTGTTCATGCGTGCGTGTTTGTATCCGTGGCGTTCTTTCATGTGTGTGTGTGTGTGTGTGATTTCAGATTGAGTGAACATCCTCCATCAACGTGAAGAGGACTGCAGCATCGACATCCGAACAGACACCACTGACTACTGCCACTCTTCGGCGGGCGGTGCAGTCAGCTGCTGTGTCCGTGGCGACACACTGAAGACAGGCAGCGTGAAGAGAAGGCGTATATTGACCTACCTCCCTGAGTCTTCCAGGCTTCAGCTGAGGACAGTGTGTTCAATCAAATCAGCTGGTCTGACTGCACGCTTCGTTAAGCACTGAGAATTCACCCAGGCTCTGTTGATCTGCAGGCTTCACTGGTTTCCCGGCAGGGAACTTCATTATTGAGTTCGCTTCACTGTCTACCGGGCTGAAGACTCCACGGGGCTATCTTTTGCTGTCTGTTCACAGGACAAAGGCTTGACAGTTGTTCTGTTTTGGAAAAGACACACGTCTTAGATACTGCAAGCTCACATCTGGGCTCAGTGCAATCTGGTTACAGGACAAGATGTAAAATGGTAGGGGATGAAATACAGCTTGTCTGTAACTGAGAACAGCATTTGGTTTCTTTTTTTTTTTTTTAGCTACGTACATCTTATAGGAACGCATGCTGACAACGCATTCATTGACTTACTCAAACATTTGCAAGAAACAGGATCTGTATGGTTTTTAACACACACAGGACACAACGTTGGAGAATCTATATTCAATGAAGAACGGAGAAAACTTAGAAAAGAAAGAGGGGAGAAGGAACAAAAAGGAAAAAAAGAGATAGAAAGTCTTATCCACATCAAAGCCATCATCAATAGTAAGCAGAAAGCATCCACCGGTTATCACAAGGCAGTTTTTGTCACAGCCATTCAGACACCGCCTTGCAGTCACCACTCCCAGCATCAACACACATCAGCTGACTGGCCAGTCTGGCAGCGGAGCGATTATCATGGCGTCCTCAGTTCCAAGCGGATTCTGCGTCATCGTTCGTTGACAGTGGTCAGTTAACATAATACAAATTACCATTCATTAAAAAAAAAAGAAACCGTAGCAAGGCAGGCCAGGGGTCGGTCGGCGGGAGGACGCAGCCATGTCTGGCAGCTACACCCCCACGGAGGGTCACTGTCCAGTTACTATGGATGACCGCGCGCGGTTACTGCCCTCCTCCTCCTCTTCCTTCTCTTCCTGTGCTGCCACTGCTGGTGGGGATGACGATGTAGTTACTGCTGCTGTTGCTGCTGCTGCTTCGTCCGTCACTGCCTCTGAGACTGATGCACAGGTGAGACGGGTTTTTGTGTGTGTGTGTGTGTGTGTGTGTGTGTGTGTGTGTGTGTCCTCCCGCTGAGTGTCCATGTCTTTGTGTATGTTTCTCTCTGTCTGCCCCTCTCTCCCCCCCCCCCCCCCCCCTCTGCTCCCCTATGTCTGTCTGTGAGGGCTTGCGTGTGGTGTTTTGTTTATATATATATATATATATATATATATATATATATATACAACAAACATGTGAATATACACATACATGTGAATATACATAACAAACATGTGAATATACACAACAAACATGTGAATATACACAACGAACATGTGAATATACACAACGAACATGTGAATATGCAAACATGTGAATATACACAATAAACATGTGAATATACATAACGAACATGTGAAAACTTGAATAAACAATGCACGAAACCTACAGATCAAATGCTCAACACACACCCAAGGAACGACCAACAACAAACCACCATCACCACCACCACCATCACCACCAACAACAAAATTATATATAAAAATGTTTACAACAACAACTAAATCCACCAACAAGAGAACCATCAACCCAGTACACACGAGCTTTAAAAAGGTGAAGAAAGAAAAAGTGAAGGGTGTGCTAACGGGGAAACGACACCGACATTATCGGCGAAAACTTACGACACAGTCACCCCAAGCACTGTATTAGGGTCTTTGCCCAAACTGCCCGCGGCAGTCCCCCAAAGCCCGTCCCCGGGCGAAACAATATCAGTGGGCTCAGGCTGACAGATGGACGTGTTTTTCCACACTATTCAGGGCTGTCACACACACACACAAACGCGTGCGAGATGGGCGGGGTTGTCTTGGGATGCATCGTGCTGGCAACGAGTTCCTCCAGGCGATGTTAGATGTGTGTGAACACACTGATTTGGAGGGCCGGAGGGGGGGTTTGGCGGGGAGGGTGGGGGCCAGGAAGCGAGGTGGTAGTTTTTCTTTAATCTGTAAACCACCCCGTCCTAAAGAACGTTTCAGGGGTCTACATTACTGCTTCTCCCCTTTGTCTGGTCTGTCAATGACGCGGCTTGCCCCCCCCCCCCCCCCCCCCCCCCCCCCCCCGCCCCATGCCCCCTCCTCCTCCTCCTCCCCCTCTCCTGTCGTGTTTCTCTAAACTTACAGCGACGTGAAGACTGCCCCGGCGACCCCTGTCCGCCATGTCTTGTATATGTATTTGTGTTTCTTTTTATCACAACAGATTTCTCTGTGTGAAATTCGGGCTGCTCTCCCCAGGGAGAGCGCGTCGCTACACTACAGCGCCACCCGTTTTTTGTATTTTTTCCTGCGTGCAGTTTTTTGTGTTTTTGTTTTTGTTTGTTTGTTTTTGTTATCGAAGTGGATTTTCTACAGAACATTGCCAGGAACAACTCTTTTGTTGCCGTGGGTTCTTTTACGTGCGCTAAGTGCATGCTGCACACAAGCCCTCGGTTTATCGTCTTCACATGTTTGTTGTGTCAGCGACACGGAAAGTTTCCTTCTCAGTTCCTTGCTTGTTCTTCCTCTGCGATAACGGGCTGCAGCTCCCGCCTTTTGACCGTTTTTCCCAGCCTTTAAGGCAGCTGGACTCAGTTTGGGGGCGTATATGCATGTACAATGTGTCCGTATTTCCATGACATGTTTGTATTATGGTAAGTTTTCTTTTCCCATTTCCATGAAGTCTTACCGATGTGGATTTTTCTTGTCCCGTTTCCCACATGTCTGACTGACATGGAGCTGTCTCCTGCCCCGTTTCCCACATGTCTGACTGACATGAGCTGTCTCCTGCCCCGTTTCCCACATGTCTGACTGACATGAGCTGTCTCCTGCCCCGTTTCCCAAATGTCTTACTGACATGGAGCTGTCTCCTGCCCCGTTTCCCAAATGTCTTACTGACATGGAGCTGTCTCCTGCCCCGTTTCCCACATGTCTGACTGACATGGAGCTGTCTCCTGCCCCGTTTCCCACATGTCTGACTGACATGGAGCTGTCTCCTGCCCCGTTTCCCAAATGTCTGACTGACATGAGCTGTCTCCTGCCCCGTTTCCCAAATGTCTGACTGACATGAGCTGTCTCCTGCCCCGTTTCCCACATGTCTGACTGACATGGAGCTGTCTCCTGCCCCGTTTCCCACATGTCTGACTGACATGAGCTGTCTCCTGCCCCGTTTCCCACATGTCTGACTGACATGGAGCTGTCTCCTGCCCCGTTTCCCTGGCGACAATTAACCAGAAATGAGCTAAGACTGGAACGAGCGTCTCCCACATCAGACTGCCCCTGTCAGTCATAGTAACCGTCAATCTGTCCTGCCAGCCGTCAGTCCGAGACACAAGGAAGCTCCACGTCCTTTTAACAACCCGTTGGGCAACAGCAAGGGTGGCGTCCTGCAAAGTGCGAACTGTGTCCTAAGTCCCACGTCATACATCGTATTCGCGCCACACGTCTTCCAACTGACTAAACCGCTTTACTTCAGAGGTGGCTGGCTTTGTTTTCTTCTTCTTCTATGTTCGTGGGCTGCAACTCCCCCGTTCATTCGTACATACACGAGCGGGCTTTTACGTGTATGACCGTTTTACCCCGCCATGTAGGTAGCCATACTCCGATCCCGGGGTTGTGCATGCTGCATATGTTCTTGTTTCCATAACCCACCGAACACTGGTGTAGATTACAGGATCATCAACGTAAAATCTCCACCCCTTACCCACCAGGCGCCGTTACGGAGATTCGAACCCGGGACCCTCAGATTGAAACTCCAACGCTTTAACCACTCGGCTATTGCTACCGTCGCTTTGTTTTCAAATTCTAAATAATCGTTCTGGGGATGTGTGCACGTATTCTCTTCTCGATCTCCTTAGAAAGGTCGATGCCACGTTTTGGCATAGTGTTTGAGTCCATGGGAAAGGCACGTTGACTTGGACATTTCTTACTCCATTCAAGTGTGAAGTGCTGCGTTCGCGGAAAGTTTGAACGGTGGAGGTAAAGGATTGGGCTCCACCATATACTGTTAACCTTTAACCTTAACCCCTTTTCACCTCCCCTTCACCCACACCCTCAGTACACAGCCCAACAGTTCAAACCATCTGCTGCAGTGTCACACCAACACCAATCCACAAGGAGACGGTGGTGATTGGTATTGTAGTCTGTTTTGTGTTCTCTCCCTTGCCTTGCCCTTCCATTTCTTTGTGTTCACTGCTGTCTTTGTTTTCCTGTATCTGTCTCTCTTTGTCTCTCGCTGTCGATGTTTTGAGTGACAGATGTGTGGTGTGGCGTTGTGCGTGTGTGCAGGTGATGGTGGTGATTAGTACTGAAGTTTGGTTCGTGTTCTTTTCTTTTCGCTGCCTTTTAATTAGTGTCATTTTACTGCTGTCTTTGTTCTTATTCATCTTTCAATGTCTCGGTTTCTTTCTCTCACTCTGTTTCCCCTTTTCTTTGCTACGTATTTTGAGATAGATGGGTGAATTAGCGTCGTGCGTGCATGCGTGTGCCTGATGATGATTGGTATTGACTTCTGTCTCTTTCTTTTCTTTTCTTTCTTTACAATTTTCTCTCCGTTTCATCAATCTGTCGCTGTCATTGTCCCTCTCTCTCTTTACAATTCTCTATCCGTTCCTATCAATCTGTCTCTGTCTCCCTTCTTGCTTTGCAAATCTATCTCCGTTCCTACCAGTCTGTTTCTGCTCTGTGTTTCTCTGTCTGTCGGTCTCTCCCTCCCCACCACCGCCTCCTCTCTCTCGCCACATCTTTTTTGTTGTTGTATGTGTGTGTATATATATGTATGTGTGTGTGTGCACGCGCGCGCGCGCGTTTGTGTGTGTGCGTGCGTGCGTGTGTGCGTGTGTGTGTGTGTGTGATGTCCTCTCTTTCTCTGTGGCTTTCTAGGTGCTTCAGATTCAACGCCTGTTTTGGGGAAACAGATGTTTAATTTAGATGTGCGTGCGTGCACCTGAGAATGATTTAATTGGTATTGATTTGTTCCTGTACTCCCTCACCCTACCTTTCTGTGTCTGCCCGCCAGTCTGTCTGATTGTCTGTCTGTCTGTCTTTCTCTCTTCCTGTATTTAATTATGGTGATAATAAACCTTTTTCCAGAGTGCATTATCTTCTGTATCCAAATCTCAGTGCACTATTTGTCCCCTTCACACATTTCCTGCAGTTCTCACTAACAACACACACACACACACACGTCTACAGACCCTCCCCTCTTCCCCCTAACCCCCCCCCCCCCCCCAACCCACACACACACACACACAAAAAAAAAAAAACAAACACAGGCGCCCGTCCCCTACGAATACACTCACATCCACACAACTAAAGGGAATGCTTGGCAAAATAAAAGTTGTTGAACTTGTCAGCTGAGATCTGAAGACGAGTGCCACGAGGACTGGGGAACAAGAGGTCTCTGAGTTTCGGTGCTGTGAAACTAAAGCCATGGTACCTGAACTGTCTTCATGATATGTTCTGGAGGTGTCAAGAGCGTTTACATTGAAAGAACGAAGAGAGGGTACGTGCGTGCAAAGTGAAGCAGACATTCGGTGGAAGCGAACCCTCGAAACAAGTTTTTTTGTTTTTTTTTAACTGGCTTCGAAACAGGGAGCCAGTGAAGTTATTTCTAAATTGGTGATCTAATTTCTCGCTTTTTTTTTTTCTTCTTAAAATTGGTTTTGTATATGCGGTTTCTCCTGTGCGGCTTCCCAGTGACTCTCCACAGAGTGAAGGAAATGAAGAAGTGGAAAGTTATCAAGACATCACATCACGACACGTTAAATGAGTGGATGCGGCACAGCAACTGCTAACATGTCCTTGCATACGCGCAGTTTCATCCCGGTTTACCTCGAGCCATTTCATGGATGCATTAAACGCAATGTCTCAAACAGTACTTCTTTTCGTTTCTCTTTTTCTTGAGCCATACTTTGTGAAAATTGTTGACACAAATATGTTCACAGAAGATTGATATTTGCACACGCACGCTGTTGAACTAAGGAAAACAGAGCACGCTCACATACGTGCGCACATATGTACACGCACGCAATCGAACATCAAATTATTACATAGACCCCTCTCTCTCTCTCTCTCTCTCTCTCTCGCTCTCTCTCTCTCGCTCTCGCTGTCTCTCTATCAGCCGTCCGTATCTGTTCTTCCACATTCTATGATACACATCCGTACACGCACGCGCGTGTATACGCACACACTCAGATATAAACACAATCACACGCGCACTCACACACACACACACACACACGCTCTCTCTCTCTCTCTCTCTCTCTCTCTCTCTCTCTCTCTCTCTCCGTTCTTATCAATCTGTCTCTGTCTCCCTTCTTGCTTTGCAAATCTATCTCCGTTCCTACCAGTTTGTCTCTGCTCTGTTTCTCTCTGTCTCTGTCGGTCTCTCCCTCCCCACCACCACCCCCTCTCTCTCGCCATATCTTTTTTGTTGTTGTATGTGTGTGTGTGTGT
>NC_134886.1:14445241-14472741 GCF_041734735.1 Babylonia areolata
ACTGGGAGGGACGCGGGTTTGAGCCCTGTCAGAGTGTGTTCTGTGGTGGGTGGAGGGGAGGGGGTGGCAGTTGGTTGCTAATGTTCAGTTGTTTTGTTGTTGTTGTTGTTTTGCCGGCTCTAGCCAGATCTTAGTGTGCTTTTGGCTCGAATGGGAAGACCGTGACAAGTTGATGGTCGTCCACTTCACGGTTGCGTCTTTGGGAGTGTCGTTCAAATTTGCTGACCAGCCGTGCAGGCGTTTGCATCTGTGAACCTGGTTCACGCCGGGATACAGTGAGGGAGTGCAGCCTTGTCAGGTGGTCCCAAACCTCAATGGACACCAACAGCACCATCACCCCCATCATCATTCATCATCATCGAAATATGGAAAGCAAAATGCCCCAAATTCTGGGGCGCAGAAGAGAGAAAGAAAAACGAGATGCTGTGAGACTGGTTAAAGGTGAATTAACTTTGTTCGAGGCACTCAGATAAAAGTGAGAGGCCTTTACTTGCTCCTGCACTCGCCTCAGCATCAGCGGGTGATACACAGAAATGGCCACATCGCCCATGGCCCTCGTACAAAGAAGGCAATGGATTGTGCCGCCGAATCAGTTTTGTTAATCCGTACACGATACCTGATCCGATGACCGACAGTATTGTGATTCAGTCCCATATGTCCTGTTGTCATGTGTTTGTCAAATGTCAGAGTCCGAGTCGAGAATTTCAAACCTAAACTCAAGGCACGTGTTATAAATCCAAAAAGAAAAAGAGATCCCAAAGAGCTTCGTGGAAACCGTGAAAGTCTTCATGGAATCATAGTTAATGAATTAATAGTGAAAATGAAACACCCGAAAACGACAGCCTTTGGAGATGAAAGCAGATTCGGTTCCGTCGGCATTTTGTGTTTGCACTTTGTGTGGTGAACTTTCCATTTGTCCCTATTGGCTGGTTGAGCCCTGGAGTTTGATCAGCTGGCCCCAACGTTGACCACGCCCAGCTTCCTTCAAGGTTTAACTCACCCGGGCAGCGAGTCTTCCTTATCTTTCCTCCACACAGACCACGTGTGCCCAGTGTGTGTGAATGGCCCAGCCTGTATTGCCTTCATCCACCTCTTCACTGTGGGAACCTCCTGACTGTGACACTGACGATGTCAGTAGCGGTGAAACACTGTCATCGTCGCCTCTTTTGCAAGAGGAAGGCCTCGTTCAGCAGGAGTGCCACACGAATCAAGTTGTGCCTGGAACAGTGTCAGCACTGTTGCCTACAAGACTGGCAACACAGCAGGGCTTATCACAACATGTAGTCATTATTCTTTGTCTGAAATTCGGACCTCTCTCTCTCTCTCTGCCTCTCTCTCCCCCTCTCTCTCCCTCTCCCTCTCTCTGTCTGTCTCTCTCCCTCCCCCCTCTCTCTCTCCCCTCTCTTTCTCCCTGTCTGCCTCTCTCCCTCTCTCTCTCTCTCTCCCTCCCCCCTCTCTCCCTCCCCCTCTCTGTCTCTCTCTCTCTCTCCCTCCCCCTCTCTCTCTCTCTCTCCCTCTCTCTCACTCTCTCTTTCCCCTCTCTCTGTCTCTCTTTCTCTCTCCCTCTTTTTTCTCTGTCTCTCTCTCTCATATGTTTCTCTCGCTTGAGAATATCCAGGATTTATCTTTCTCACTTTCATATACACATAACACACGTGTGCAAATGCACACACGCACGCATACATGTACACGACACACAAACGCGCGCGCACACACATACGCACACACAACTGAGCACACACACACACACAAACACACATACGCGCGCTCACTCACTCGGTGACACAAAACAACCTTGTCACGTTTAACATCACTGAAAGCGAAAAGTCGTAAACGATACAACCCAGTGACATTATCATTTCCCGAGAGAAAACGGTGTACGGCTACCTAAATGGGGGTAACATCGTTCATTCACATAAAATCCGTTCGACATAAATGGGTGCAAACAAGAAATCAAAGGCTTTCAACGCCGTAATAAAACGGAAACACACACGCCATGTTCACGTACGGACGCCAGCGGTGCGTAAGTGATGTAGGAAATATCGAAAATGATAGCAAGACTGACAGGCAAAGAACTGTTTCATACACGCAGGCATTACGCACACACACACACACACACACACACACACACACACACACACACACACATTGCGCACACATGCACACGTGTACACACACACACACACTCACTGTGTCTCTCTGTGTCTCTCTCCCTCTCTGTCTCCCTCTCTCTGCCTCCCTCTCCCCCTCTCTCTCTCTCTCTGTCTCCCTCAGTCTCTCCCCCCCCCCCTCCCCCCTTCTCTCTCTCTCTCTTGGTCGCCGAGGATCTTTCAGAAGAAATAATTATCCTCCCCGCCCTTTGGAAAATCTGTGCTAGAATTTTCTCTTCTGTTGCTTCAATCTCCTTTCTCATTGTCACTGCCTTTTTTTCTTTCTTCACTATTGTCTGGTGTTTTTTTCTGCTTTCCCAGTCCATTCCTCGTTCATTTCCCCAGTAAGCGTTGTCACTGTGTTTTTCTCTTTTCCGCAGTTTCTTTTGCTCAGGCATTGCTTTATTTTGTGATGTCGTAAACACTAGGGTGGTTACTAACGGTCTTTGTTTTCACTGATTATGTCAATATCGCCATTTTCTGTGGCTTTTGGAGTGTTTTAGATCCTCATTTACGACTAAAAAAAAAGTGGAGGGGTGATAAGGGAAGCGAAACGCCTGACACATGTCGCGAAGTGTGTCGTTTTCCAGAGGGTCATATTTGCTTGTCGTTCTTTCTCGGTACGGTTGAATTCTTTTATTTAGTTGGGCCGTTCGGTTTTGGCCCTGTGTGGTCGGCTGGACTCGGAAAGATAAGATAAGATAAGAATAACTTTATTATCTCCAACTGGAGAAATTTGGCCAGGTGCATTATCACAACATAAACAAATAAACAACATGGGGACCATAACTGTAAAAGCCAACAACAGCCCCTACAAATATTACGAAGATACAAATGTAAAATAATATCACATACATCGTTTCATACATACATCCACACACTGCAGGTAATAACTAGTATTCTTAATGTAAAAACAGAAAGAATTAAGAAACATTATTTGAATATAATTATAAATAGCCTACTATACTGCACATTGATTATAATAGACAGATAAGGTAACAATAAAGATGAATTGCGGAAAACCACAATCAGATAATCAGCACACACCCGCACCGCACCCCCCCCCCCCCACCCAC
Source organism: Babylonia areolata (assembly GCF_041734735.1). Lineage (NCBI taxonomy): Eukaryota > Metazoa > Mollusca > Gastropoda > Neogastropoda > Buccinidae > Babylonia > Babylonia areolata. The sequence continues at coordinate 14,448,468 of NC_134886.1, forward strand.
CACCACCCACCCCACACGCGCGGATAACTTGATTAAACAAGAGTAATGAACATATGTTCTCAAATAAAAGCATTTCACATATTCGCTTTTAAAAACATTGCAATATCAACACACACACACACACACACACACACACACACACACACACACACACACACACACAAGCACACACGCACGCACACACGTTCCCGTCGCCCGCCCCCTACCCTCTCCTCTCCCTTATCCCCCCAAAAATTGATGACTAAAATGCATTTTTGTGTAAAAATAGATAGAAATATAAATAAATAAATAGATAAATAAATAGATGAAATAATGCCCTCCGTTCCCGCTCTCTTTCTGCCCACCCCCTGCCAACACTCGGTGAATGGAAGAGCTGCCCACCACGTGGTATGGTCGGACCAGCTGACCTACTTCACTCAGACACGCATCTGCACCTCACACCACTCGCAACAGTGACATGCCAGCAAAGAGAAACTGGCCTTTTTCACTGAGTCAGTTTTGGTCAGTGTATGTCTCTGCCTCTCTGTCTCTGTTTCTCTCTGTCTGTCTGTCTGTCAGTCTCTCTCTCTCTCTCTATCTATCTCTCTCTCTCTCTCTCTCTCTCTCTCTCTCTCTCTCTCTCTACCAACTACCTCTTTTTCACTCTCCCTTTCACCTCTCTGCCTCCCTTTCACCCCGCCGCCGCCGCCGCCCTCTCTCTCTCTCTCCCTCTCTGTCTCCCTCTTTTCTCCCCGTATCTCTCCCTCCCTCTCTTTTGATCATTTGGCATAAGCTTGACAGCACGACAACTTGCACTTGTCGATCGAAGCCAATTTCTGAATTACGATTTCCACGGTCGGGTGGTTCCCGTGGCCTAAATCAGTGCATGGCTCGCGCGCCCTAGATAGTGGAACAGAAGAAGGAGAAAAAAAAAGGGAAAAAAAAAGAAAAAAAAGAAACCCTCTTTCAAGTTGGGCGCGCGCCTTTCATCATTTTCTGTTGGTTAGATAGTTAATGGGTTGGGCATATGCGCGGGCACGCTTCTTTGCGTGCAAGCGCGTGTGCGGAAGGGTTTCAAAAAGATAGGCAACCTTGGTTTTAAAAAGATGAAGAAAAAAGAAAGAAAGCAGGAAAAAGAAAAAGAAAAAAAAGATGATAATGATGATGAAAAGGTGCAGTCCCGGGTTCTGTAGTCTTTTTGGTGAAGGGGGGCGGATTGGGTGTAGTTCAGTAATTTGGACTTGATAGTATTGCGCGATCGTTTAAAAATTGGTGACCAGACGTGCTCAGCATTTCAAAATATAAAAACAGCAAAAAACATATCCTCACTTTTGGAACCTTTTTGGTCAAAAATGCCATTCTCTCTCTCTCTCTCTCTCTCTCTCCCTTGATCCTCCAAACCAGCTGGTGATGCAGCTCTGCTCAGAAGTATGAGGACCAAAGCCGTGCTGCTCTCTCTCAATCTTCTCATTTTAACACACATTCTGTTCACTTGATGCCTTTTGGGCAGCATTTTGTCTAAAAGTCACATGCATAGGATCATATGATCATTCCGTGCAAAAGCTTAAAAAGAGACATCTTCGATTGGCACAGCTTCTTCAAACGTTCATGTGTGCATGTACGCGTGCATGCATGCATGTGTGTGTGTGTGTGTGTGTGTGTGTGTGTGTGTGTTGTTTTATTTTGTTTTGTTTTGTTTTTTCTCTGTCGATTATTTCCCTCTCATTTTCTGCCGTGACGGTTTATTCGCTTTTTGATATATTCCAGAAAATCGACGATTATTTTATGTTTGTCTGTAAATTTATCTAAATTTGTCTGCCATTCTTCTCTCTCTGTCCCTGTGTCTGTCTGTCTGTGTGTCTGTCACACACACACACACACACACGCACACACACACACACACACACACACACACACACACACACACACACACACACATCATATATCGGGTGTCCCATAAAAAGTGAACAGAGAAACCGAATTCATTGGAAATTTGCACACAGTAACCTGAGGGTATCATCAACAAGTATACGAAATATCTAAAACGTTCGGACGCAAATTGTGCGAGTATTGTTACATTCAAAACAGCATGTCAAAAAATCCAGTATCAGAGGAAAACTCACTTATTTCAGTTTATGCTCAATATGGCCTCCATCCTCCTCCACGAATTAAACGAAGCCGTTTCTTCCAAGCAGAAATGCTTTTACGTATTTCTTCCACCGATACCTCCTCCCATGACATAATTATCCTGTCCTTTAACGCCTGTTCGGTCAATTTGTCTCTCACTCCCCGGTACACGGTCTCATTCAGACAGTCCCATATGGCACTGGGTTACAGTCAGGACTTTGTGGAGGCCATTCATCCTTCTTGATGAATTCTGGTGTAGCCTCCTCCAGATGGGTCTGGGTTACCCTACTTGTGTGTGAAGGAGCCCCATCTTGCTGAAACACGTATTTTTTTCCAGGATAAAGACGCCTACAATCCGGGAGAAGATTGTCATCCAATAACTGAATGCAGCTTTCACTATTAACCTTGGATCTATCAGTATCAATAAAATGAATGTTTGTTTTTTCTTTCCAGGATACTCAAGCTGAAACCATTATCTTTTTTGAAAAATAAAATACAGGCGAGATGGCTGAATTTCTCGTTTCCGTTTCCGTAAATCGCTTGCAACTTCTCTAAGAGATTTGTGGGTCCCTGGGTTCTCCTCCTGGGATTGAATCAGTTCCTCAACACGGTCTTTGTGCTCCTCCGAACATGCAGTCTTGGGTCTTCCACTGCCAATTTTACGTGCTACTGACCCTGTAGTGCATATTTTAGCAATCAGTCTATTTACAATGACATGACTTCAACCCTTGCCTGGAAATTCCTTACGATCTTTCTTCCACCCCAGCCTTTCTCCTTGAAACAGTTTTCAATGGTAACCTTATCACTTTCACACAAAGGCATGGTTGATCCTTCCAAACTGAAACTTTGGACAGAACTGATTTTAGATACAGACAATAAAAAAAAAAATCAATAGACTTGACACCCATACAGGCTATTTTTAGACTGACACTGATTGACAGATGCCAACACCTGGCAGCTGGCATGAACATGATGAAGGTCACATTGCACAGCTCTGATATTGGATTTTTTGACATGCTGTTTTGAATTTAACAATACTCGCATAATATGCATTCGAACGTTTAGATATTTTGCAAACATGTTGTTGATACCCTAAGGTTACTGTGTAAAAAATTACAATGAATTCGGTTTCTCTATCGCTGAGAAAATACTTGGCAAAAAGCGGTTCACTTTTTTTGGGACACCCTATATTGTGATTTCCTCTCATCACAAGTGTAAAAAGGATGGACAAAATTATGTATCAGTTGATTTTCACACATCGTATGTTTTGATTTGTCGTTTTTATCTTTATATATATATATATATATATATAATTGTTTTGTTGTTGTGATTGTACCCCCATGTCATTGGGGCTGTTAAGATTGACATTACAAGGGTTCTCTCTCTCTCCATATCTCTCTTTCTCTCTCCCACTCTCTGTGGCTAGCTAACTGTCTGTTTCTCTATCTCACTGCCTCTGTCTTTGTCTGTCTCTCTTTTTATCTCTCTCTCTCTCCAAAATGCTGCAAATATGTCATGATTTTACGGGTTTGCTATAAGCGTTTAAGATGAAGGAATTCGTACGTACGCTGTCTCCATTTTCACGTTTCACATCCATGGAATTTCTTTGAAATCCGCATCATCACGATAACGAGACAGTATACCTGCCTACAGGGATTAACTCTTATGGGGCTGAAGCGGAATGTGCTCGCTCCTACACAAAGGGGTAAATGTGCTTTCGTAGAGAAATCATTTCGTGCTTCTACGTGTCTCCCATTCTGTCTGTTTCATTTTGTGTATTTGTGTGTCTTTGTCAGTTCCTCTCTGTCTCTGTCTCTTTCTCTCTAGACGGTACTTGAATATTCTCTCTCTCTCTCTCTCTCTTTGTGTGTGTGTGTGTGTGTGTGTGTGTGTGTGTGTGTGTGTGTGTGCGTCCCCTATCTCTCTCTTTCTCCCTCCTCTTTCTCTCTCGGTCCATCCGTTCCCCTTCCTCTTCTTCTCCATCTCGCCCCTCCCCTCTCCACCCATCCTTGTGTGTGTGTGTGTGTGTGTGTGTGTTCGCGCGTGCATGCGCGTGCGTGTGGTGACTGAAACAGGAGATTCTGGAATCGATGAGAAATCAGAATAGGGAGATTTATTGAATGAAGACAAGGACTGGGGTGACTGATGGCGAATTGAAAGGGGAGATTAAATGGAAATTGACGTTTGGGGGGGTGGGGGGTGAGAGAGAGAGAGAGAGAGAGAGAGAGAGAGAGAGAGAGAGGTTTCGTTTTCCTTTCGTTTTGTTGTTTTAAAAGTATGTGCGGGTCTACTGTGGGTGTAGATAATAATGATAATAATAATAATAATGGATACTTACATAGCATACTATCCAGAAATCTGTTCTATTTAATGAGCATGAAGAAAGAGCACTATAATCGGCAGAAAGGAAGTGTCCAAAAACATATGTGTGCGTGCGTGCGTGCGGGCGTGCGTGCGTGCGTGCGTGCGTGTGTGTGTGTGTGTACAAACGTTTGTTTAGTCGCTTACTTGCTTGCATGTGTGCGTGCGTGTGAGTGCATGTCCGTTTGTTTTCAAATACACATATAAGCCTTTACAGCCACAAGTATATCGATGTTCCTTCCTCAGGAGGGTGAGGCATATGTTGCTGCCGATCAGCTCCATCAGCATTGTTCCTTCTTATTTTGTTCATTCCCCGATTGAAGGTCTGCACCAGATGTTGCCGTGCCATGACAGGACAGCTCAGCAGTCACAGACATTGTTTTGTGTTGTTTGTGTAGGGTGTGTGGATGTCTGTCATGGCTTTGGTGTGTTTGTTGGGGATTTTAGTTTTTATCTTGTTGAGGAATTCTGATCTGTGTTGGGGATTTCTGATGCTTGTCGGTTAATTTCTGATGTTTGGTGGGTGTTTCTGGTATTTGTTGAGATTTCTGTTTGTTGGGTGTTTCTGGTATTTGTTGAGATTTCTGTTTGTTGGGGGATACATGGTGTTTTTGGTGGGTTTCTGGTATTTGTTGAGATTTCTGTTTGTTGGGGGATACATGGTGTTTTTGGTGGGTTTCTGGTACTTGTTGAGATTTCTGTTTGTTGGGGGATACATGGTGTTTCTGGTGGGTTTCTGGTATTTGTTGAGATTTCTGTTTGTTGGGGGATACATGGTGTTTCTGGTGGGTTTCTGGTATTTGTTGAGATTTCTGTTTGTTGGGGGATACATGGTGTTTTTGGTGGGTTTCTGGTATTTGTTGAGATTTCTGTTTGTTGGGGGATACATGGTGTTTTTGGTGGGTTTCTGGTATTTGTTGAGATTTCTGTTTGTTGGGGGATACATGGTGTTTTTGGTGGGTTTCTGATGTTCGGTGGGGATTTCTGGTGTTTGTTGGGGATTGCTGATTTTTTTTTTCTATGTTCGTTGGGGATTTCTGGCATTTGTTGGGAATTTCTGATGTTTTTTGGGGGATTTCCGGCGTTTGTTGGGGATTTCCGGTGTTTGTTGGGAATTTCTGATGTTTGTTGGGGATTTCTGGGATTGTTAAGGATCTCTGGTGTGTGTTTGGTGATTTCCGATCTTGGCCAGGGATTCCTGGTGTTTGTCGTGCAGGGACGACGTGTTATTAGCTCAGAGAATTTGTGGCAGTGTTTCGTAGTAATTTGCTGTGGAGTTCCTGCCAGTTCTAAAGAATTCTTATTTTCCCCTTGTATTTGTTTAGAGATTTATGGGGAGGCTAAGGAGGGTGAGGCGCAGAGCTAGGAATTTTTTTTTTTTTTTTTTTTTTATGAAAGGTTGGCAGGGGGAGGCGGGTGGTGTCGCGTATTTTCGTCATTAACTGTGTTAAGTTTCTTTGCGGCAGTGGCTTTAGAAGTGACGAAGTGTGGTGTCATTCAGTGAGTGTGGGGATACCTTGTTCTGTCTGTGTCGCTGTGCCTGACATCAGGTAACTAGGGGTGGATTCCACAGGTCCACGTACAAGTGACCATCTGTCTGTGTTGAGTTTGCTGTCATTGAGTGAACTTTCTTCTCTGTCGTCGTCATATATTCTTTAGAATTATTATTAGAATTATTATTATTAGAATTATTATTATTATTAGAATTATCATTCAACAGAAACAGCAACACCAGCTGTCCCCTTTTGTCTAGTCAGCATATTTGGTGTTCCCCATTGAGATGTCGAGGTTAATGTGTGTATAAGAATTAATTCATCATTCGGACGACTGCATTGAATATTACTGTGAAGGCGACCCGGGCTATCTCTACCTTCATTTGGAAATCGATGCTGAAATTAGGCCACTTTAATCCTCTTAGGTAGATTTGTCTATATTGTCTTTGATAGCAATCGGTTTTCAGTAGAAACAGATAGAGCTTTTTACCTGGTCGCCTTAATGATTTTATGTATTTGAGTACTCTTAAGGCGACTTCAAACAACAATAATTATATCTTTCTATCTATGTAACTATGTACCTCTCTCTCTCTCTCTCTCTCTCTCTCTCTCTCTCTCTCTCTCTCTATATATATATATATATATATATATATATATATGAAGATAGATAGATAGATGTGTGTGTGTGTGTGTGTGTGTGTGTGTGTGTGTGTGTGTGTGTGTGTGTGTGTGTGTGTGTGTGTGTTGTGCGTGCAGATGTTTCTACTTTATCACGGGTTTCTGGATATCCATGTTTATGTGCTACCAATTCATACTGATTTATTTCTCTCAAGGAACGTATCGACAATTGATATTCTCTTTCAAGGATGATAAAGTATGCTTGTTGTATCTTGTGTCTTGATGTCCTGTTTTCTGTTCGCTTTTTGGCTTTGTTTTCCGTTATCCTGGTGGATAATCTACAGTGCCATTTTTCTCTCCCACATGGTGTCGTCTTCTTTCTGGCCTTGGTTCAGTTTGTTTCCACCAGCCTCTCTTTATTTGTTGTTGTTGTTGTGGCTCTTTCTTCAGTCTGCACCACAGTACTAGCTGTAGTTGTGTAGGGTGCGCACGCGCGCGTGTGTGTACATGTGTGTGTGTGTGTGTGTGTGTGTGTGTGTGTGTGTGTGTGTGTGTGTGTGTGTGTGTGTGCGTGCATGTGGCCGTGGCGGGGATTGATGGTGTGGGCCAACAACAAAGACAGAAAGGGCACACGAGGGATGTGTCAACAGACAGCCCCCTGGCATTGTTTGTCTGCATGCCTGGCACTGCACTTCTCTGCTGGCTGCCTTCACTCTGTTTCCCTTGCTTCCTTCTCTTCTGCCACTCCTATCTCACACACACACACACACACACATATATATATATATATATATATATATATATATATATATATATATATATATATATATATATACATACATACATACATACATACATACATACGCGCATATACGCCAACACGGACTCACTCGCACACACACACATATAAACATTGTCGCACACCCGTATGTACACACGCTGGAATATTTCATGCTCTCGCTAAATACATATATACATATATAACTGAAACACGTTTTCACATCATGTGGTATCTAGTCCATTTTATTCAAGTTCCCTGTCTTGTTTTTTGTTGTTGCAGAGTTGGCCTCATTTCCAGTATTTTTTAAACTTCCTGTTTATTACACATAGTCACGTATTCTGTTGTTAGGCCATGTATACAGTTCCGTGTGTTCATGGTTGTGTATTTGTCCAGTTAGAATTAGTTCAGGTAAAACATATTTTGTTTTTTTACTACTTACATAAATACAGTTCATTCTGCTCATTCACGACCTTTGTGTTTATTTTTTCATGTCATTTATAGGTGTGTTTATTTATCTTTTTGTTCACTCATATATTACAATTTGAAAATTTTAATTTACTTATTGTAGATATAGCCTTTTAAGTAAAATAATAGCACTGTGCTGGAATCACCGAAGCACTGCGTATTCATTTATTTATTCATTACTTATTTCATCTTCTTATATTCTGTACCTTTTAATAAATGTATGTATTTATTCGTCTATTGACCATTCCATGACCATTTATTCACTTATCTGTCTGTTAGCTTTTTTTTCTGTATTTATTCACTTATTTAGATCTGCTTCAGTATTTTACAGGAATGTTGAAGGTGGATGGGTTGTATATGTGGGCGAGTGGGGGTAAGGGTGGCCGGAAGGGGGTGGGGGGGGGGGGGGGGTCAGAACCCACTGGCTGATGATCACCACTGGGCTGAGAGCCAGCAGTATTGTCATGTCACACACACGTGCCATGGCCAGCACAATCAGCTCTAACTAGCACCTGACTGGGCTCAACCTCTGCAGTGTGTTGTGGTTGTGTGTGGCTGGGTGCCTGTGTATGTGTGTGTGTGTGTATGTTGGGGGAATATTCCGGTGGTGTGCCTGTGCGTGCGTGCGTGCGTGAGAGAGAGAGAGTACAACAGCACTTTCGTTTCACGCCTTAAATAAAATATTACGATATGAAATGGAAGTGGTGAAAGAGAGCAAGAAGCATTCTGCAGAGTCGTGGATATACAGACAGACACATGTTATTATCCAGACAGACGAAAACAGCGATGGAGAGAAAGAAACAGGCAAAGTGATATACAGACCATGAGACAGAGATGTAGAGATAGAGAAAGACCAAGACATACACGCAGACAGAGGGAGACAAAAACAGATAGAGTCGAAGATGCTCAGATAATAAAGAGATAGACAGGAAGGCAGACTGAGCTGTTCAGGTAAGGAATGGCTGATGTGTGCACACAGAAAGATACATACAGACAGCGAGAAGCAGACAGACTGCTGAGATACACACTGACAGGGACTGATACACAGAAAGGCAGAGACAGACAGAAAGAGAGATACACAGGCCGACAGACAGAGATTCAAATCAAACCAAGCTGTTTATAACCCAGCCGACTGCAAAAGCATCATTTTTTTTTGCAATGAATTATATATATATATATATATATATATATATATATATATGTATGTATGTATGTATATATATAGTATATATTCATCATTTGCAGTTGGTAAATTTCAGTGCTGAAAACCACCCAGTTCTCAAAGAGAAAGCGAAATGCTTTTTCAAAATACTTAACGTCATTAAGACCACTTCACCGAGGACCTATTCAGTAATGTGGCTGGGGGTTAGGGGGTGCACGGGAGGGGGTAGTACCTCTAGAGGTGGGGGGGGGGGCTTGTCACGCTCTTCCGGGAGTGGTTCGTCCTCTATTGGTCCCCACCAGCACCCAGCTCTCACCTATGGGTCCTAGAAGCTGCTAGCATGCGGCAGCGCTCAACCCCCGGGCAAGGGCTTTGACAGGCTGGCTAAACTAGGTGAGGGTAGCCGACGGGTCTCAAACCCTCGGTGAGTTAGGGCTTGTCTACCCAAGCATGTGAAGACTGGATCCGGCGGACTCTGCGGAAGAAACTTTCATGGTTCAACGGAGAGGAAGGCGGTTGCAGCAGAGCACTGTGGAGTGCTGAGGGCAGGGTGAGGCACATAGGACATCCTGGTCATCCACTGCATCCATTTCCATCTCCAGTCGTCTTGACCTCGGCTTGCCACTGGATACAGACGGTCTCGGACAAGAGAGTGAGGTCGACGGTGCGCAACTCCTCCTCACTATAAACAAAGTCATTGCGCAAGTCATCAGTCATCCTTCATCCCATACCATCACTTTCCCCAAGCCCTGTGGCGACAGGCGAGCGACGAAGCCGCGGACCTGCACACAGGCGGCTCAGGCCATAGGGTCGTTTTTCACCGACTGGAGCAGCGGTGGAGATCGGCAGCCCCCTGAGCGACTGAGCAGCCCTCTTCAGGACAGCACTGCTCACCTCCATGGCATGAGGAAGGGGCTAGAAAAGGTACCCTAAACATTACCTGCTCCACACCACACTAGTCAGCATACCGCTTTGCAGTCAGGAACGACATGAAGAACTTCTATAACGGCCTGAAAGAAGTCTACGGTCGCACCACCTCCGGGTCTGCTCCACACCTCAGTGCTGATGGTTCTACCCTAATCACTGACAAGGACGGGATCCTTGAGAGATGGGCTGAACACTTTGACAGTGTACTGAACCGCCCTTCCACCATCAATGATGAAGCCATCGACCGACTCCCCCAGGTACCAGTCAGTGAGTTGTTGGATGCCATTCCAACTTTGGAGGAGACCCAGAAAGCTATCCGTCTGCTATCCAATGGCAAAGCCCCTGGCTCAGACTCCATTCCAGCTGAGGTATACAAAGAAGGTGGTATGGCGCTGACTGAGAAGCTTCATCAGCTGTTCCAGCTCATCTGGCAGCATGAGGCAGTTCCACAGGACTTCAAAGACGCTTCCATCATACACCTGTACAAGCGCAAAGGAAATCGTCAGGCCTGTGACAACCATCGTGGAATATCCCTGCTGTCCGTCGCAGGCAAGACTCTGGCCAGAGTGCTACTCAACCGTCTCATAGCGCACCTTGAGCAAGGTCTCCTACCAGAGAGCCAGTGTGGCTTCCAGAAAGAACGCAGGACTATCGACATGGTCTTTGCTGCCAGGCAGCTCCAGGAGAAGTGTCAGGAACAGAACGCCGACCTTTACTCCACCTATGTCGATCTGACCAAGGCCTTCAATACTGTTAGCAGAGATGGCCTTTGGAGAATCATGGCGAAGTACGGATGTCCCAGAAAGTTCATTACCATCATACGGCAACTACATGATGGGATGCAGGCCCGAGTCCAAGACAACGGAGAGACTTCAGAACCATTCCGTCTCCAATGGAGTCAAGCACCCCACCCTGTTCAGTCTCATGCCTTCAGAGACGCTGACGTAGGCATTGGCATCAGGTACCGCGCAGATGGCTCACTCTTCAACCTCAGGAGGCTTCAAGCAAAAACCAAGGTGAGGACAGACACTGTCAATGACTTCCTGTTTGCTGATGACTGCGCTCTCAACGCTGCCTCCGAAGCTGACTTGTAACACAGCGTCGACAAGTTCTCTGCTGCCTGTGACAAATTTGGCCTCACAATCAGCACAAAGAAGACTGAGGTGATGCACCAGCCAGCTCCAGGAAAGCCTTACGTTGAACCAAACATCTTCATCAACGGGCAACAACTGAACGCGGTGGACAATTTCACATACCTGGGCAGTACACTCTCTCGCACAGTTGTCATCGACGATGAGGTGAATGCCAGACTCGCCAAAGCCAGCGCTGCCTTCGGCAGACTCCATAAGAACGTTTGGAACAGGAGATGCATCACCCTGGAGACGAAGCTCAAAGTATACAAGGCCATAGTTCTCACCACACTGCTCTATGGATGTGAATCATGGACAGTCTACAAACGCCACGCCAAAAAGCTGAACCACTTCCACACCATCAGCATCAGAAAACTTCTCGGCATAAAGTGGCAAGAGAAGATCCCTGACACAGAGGTGCTCACTCGTGCAAACTTGCCCAGCATCTACACCATCTTGATGCAGGCCCAGCTGCGCTGGGCAGGCCATGATGTTCGCATGCCAGACCACCGGCTCCCCAAGAAACTGCTGTGCGGCGAACTCCATAATGGCAAGCGCTCCCATGGAGGCCAAAAGAAGCGCTTCAAAGACACTCTGAAAGCTTCTCTGAAGGCCTTCAACATCAGCCACGACACATTGGAGCTGAATGCAATGGACAGACCAAAGTGGCGTTCAGCTGTCCACAAAGGCGCCAAATCCTGTGAGGCCAACAGAATCGCTGCAGCAGAGCAACGCAGACAGGCCAGGAAAAGCAGTGCCAGCACGTTCCCGACAGCCGCCACTATCCCCTGTCCACACTGCGTCAGAACCTTCCGGGCGCGGATTGGCCTGACCAGTCATCTGCTCACCCACAGAGCCCAACCCACCCACCTCCAGGATGACTAGATGGTCCTCGTCGATCCCGACGGACGAACCACACATTCAGTAATGTTCATGATTATCTTTATTTCATTCAGGGAACGGGAAACAATATCTGGAGAAATATCCCGGACCAGGATCTTCTTGGAGCAAGCTGTGATTTTTTTTTCTGACAGAGACAGGAATATATAGATAGTGGGACAGAGACAGTAGCTGCACAGACCGAGATATCCAATATGCAGGAGACCGTCAAATGGACAGTCGAGGTAGAGAATAACAGGTAGGCAGAGACAGGTTAGAGATACCCAGATAGTCATAAGGAGACCTACAATGAGATAGTCGGGAGATAGAGATACACAGGTAGACAGACACAGATTAGAGATAAACAGACATAAGGAGACCTACAATGAGATCGACTAGTCTGAGACAGAGATTCACAAGTCGAGACAGAGACACACAAATGAGATAATCGGAGATAGAGATACACAGGCAGACAGAGACAGGTTAGAGATACACAAACAGACAAAAGGAGTCCTACAAAGAGAGACAGAGACACGGGTAAAGAGAAACGGAGCAACAGACGGAAGGGCAGAAAGAAGTCAGGCTGGGGCATTGAGGAAACCACGTGTGTTTGATTGCTTGTACCTTTCTGTTCGTGTTCCCAAACGAAAAACAGAACAGTGTGTGTGTGTGTGTGCGTGTGCGTGTGTGTGTGTGTGTGTGTGTGTGTGTGTGTGTGGTGTGTGTGTGTGTGTGTGTGTGTGTGTATGTGAGATGGAAGAGGGGGGTCACACATGCTGTAATTTTCTGTGATGCATCTTTTAGGGGGACAGTCGTTGAGATCACTGCCTGTATTTTCTTTTCGTGGAAGGATTGCATAATCTGTTTACTTTCTTATAATTTCGCTTCGTAGATCAAGGAAACAGGAAGGAGCGTGCTGTGTGGATGTAGGTTTCAATTTATGTGGATGCATAATGGATGCGCACACGCGCGCACACATGCAGGAACACAAACATGTACAAAGCGTACACGCGTTTGCACAGAGAGAGAGAGAGAGAGAGAGAGAGAGTCTGTTCATATATGCATCGTGCAGACTTACAAATGAGCTTGTGCGCGTATACGTATGTTGCTGGGTCGTGCGTAGCTCTCTCTCTCTCTCTCTCTCTCTCTCTCTCTCTCTCTCTCTCTCTCTCTCTCTCTTCACCCCCCTCCCTATCCCCTCGCATCATTTCTTTGTCTCATTCTTTCCGTTCATATTCTCGTTGAATGTTTGCCTTTTCAGGCATGTCATCCATCTTTATTAGGTATGTCTTAAAGATGAATACGGGGGAATGATTCATTTGCGAATGCGTTTTCACGTATAGAACACAACACACACTCTCACACACTTGCTTTCTGTCTTTCATTCTTTCTTTCTTTCACGCTTTTTTTTTTAATCTTAATTCTTATCCTCTCTCATTGCATCTAACGTCACACACATGAAAAGACTTTAGAAAAAGGAAAGTACTAACATTCTTACTACCTCTATAATCTTCAGTGGAAAGGGGTGTATGACTTACAAAATCCTCAAACTTCAAAACAATCTCAGAGTCTCATTTTTGGGTCCGGTCAGTTATTATCGAACGAACGTGTTTTACTTCAAGATCAGAATAACGGCTGAGGTCCTGTACGGCCACCCGGGCAGTGAATTCCTACCAGCTGTGACCAGGGCTCGGCATGGCAAAGCGGGGAGCCAGGCAATGCAAAGTAAGGAGTTGATTTTGTGTGCCGCCTGGGGGCATTGAAACATTACATACGTGGATCTTTTACACATATCCTATAGAGTGATGTCAAAAACAAGAAGTAGGCTCATTCGTTCAATCACCAGTCCTCGCTGTCTGAACCTCACCCAACCGCAGTGGGGTACACAGTCACACTTGGATGGGATAGGGAAAGTCACAATGAAGTGCTTCTCCCAAGGACACTGCACCGTGCCAAGGCGAGGCCTCGAACCCTGGTCACTGAGGACCAGTGGATCACAAGTTCACCCCCCGGCCCATTCTGCCACGCCGCCCTGTTCTGTATTGCCTGACGGTGATTCCCTCTGTCCAGCCTCACCGATCTGTTCGCGGGAAAAGATCGATCTTTCCCTCTCGCTTTCCACCCCTCGCTCCTTCGTCTTTCCTCCACCTTCCTCCAGTTCCTCATCTCCCCCCTCCACCGTTCTCTCCCCTTCCCTCCCATACTCCTTCCACTCCGCTCCTCCCTTCAGGTTCCCCTTCCTCTCCCTCCCCACCACCCTCCAAACAAACCCACTTCCCTGCCCTTTAACCCCCCCTCCCCCAGCCCATCTCCCCTTGCCCCGACCCACGGGTCAGTCTTGAACCACCGTTCTTTGCATTCGTTGTTTGTTGAAACTAGACTGAAAAAAAGAAAGAAAAAGAGGCGGGGATGGAGGGGAGAGAACCACACGGATGGTCAACTCCTCAGTGGGATGTGTGGCATTTCTGCAGTCGCCAGCCATTGTTGACACAGCGCCCCCTGTACGTGGTCAGGGGAGGTAACGGGGATGTGAAGGACTTGCTGGTGTGATGCCGGTCTCCTTCATTAGCACCGTGGAGAGAGGGGAGAGTGGATGGAGATAGGGGAGGAGGGGGGGGAGAGAACAAGTCAGGAAGGCAGTTGTTTTTTTTTAATCCAAGTTTACTGTCGCTGTTTCTTGGCGTGCACCGAGCTGTGGTGATGGGGATTAGAAGGTGGGTGATGGGGAAAGGATGGCAGGGGAGAGAGAAGGGGGGGGGGGGGGGGGTAAGTATGGTAGGTGACAGGAGAGAAAGGGAAGGGTAGGGATGGTAAGTGACAGAGAGGGGAGGGAGGTAGGGATGGTAGGTGACAGAGAGGGGAGGGAGTTAGGGATGGTAGGTGACAGAGAGGGGAGTGAGGTAGGGGTAGGAATGGTAGGTGACAGAGAGGGAGGGAGGTAGGGATGGTAGGTGATAGAGAGGGGAGGGAGGTAGGGATGGTAGGTGACAGAGAGGGGAGGGAGGTAGGGATGGTAAGTGACAGAGAGGGGAGGGAGGGAGGTAGGGGTAGGAATGGTAGGTGACAGAGAGGGGGGGGAGGTAAGGATGGTAGGTGACAGAGAGGGGAGGGAGGTAGGGATGGTAGGTGACAGAGAGGGGGGGGAGGTAGGGATGGTAGGTGACAGAGAGGGAGGGAGGTAGGGGTAGGAATGGTAGGTGACAGAGAGGGGAGGGAGGTAGGGGTATGAATGGTAGGTGACAGAGAGGGAGGGAGGTAGGGATGGTAGGTGACAGAGAGGGGAGGGAGGTAGGGATGGTAGGTGACAGAGAGGGGAGGGAGGTAGGGATGGTAGGTGACAGAGAGGGAGGGAGGTAGGGATGGTAGGTGACAGAGAGGGGAGGGAGTTAGGGATGGTAGGTGACAGAGAGGGGAGGGAGGTAGGGATGGTAGGTGACAGAGAGGGGACGGAGTTAGGGATGGTAGGTGACAGAGAGGGGGAGGGAGGTAGGGATGGTAGGTGACAGAGAGGGGAGGGAGGTAGGGATGGTAGGTGACAGAGAGGGGAGGGAGTTAGGGATGGTAGGTGACAGAGAGGGGAGGGAGGTAGGGGTAGGGATGGTAGGTGACAGAGAGAGGAGGGAGGTAGGGATGGTAGGTGACAGAGAGGGAAGGGAGGTAGGAATGGTAGGTGACAGAGAGGGGGGGGGAGGTAGGGGTAGGGATGGTAGGTGACAGAGAGGGGGGGAGGTAGGGATGGTAGGTGACAGAGAGGGGAGGGAGGTAGGGGTAGGGATGGTAGGTGACAGAGAGGGGGGGGGGAGGTAGGGATGGTAGGTGACAGAGAGGGGAGGGAGGTAGGGGTAGGGATGGTAGGTGACAGAGAGGGGAGGGAGGTAGGGGTAGGGATGGTAGGTGACAGAGAGGGGGGGGGAGGTAGGGATGGTAGGTGACAGAGAGGGGAGGGAGGTAGGGGTAGGGATGGTAGGTGACAGAGAGGGGAGGGGGGAGGTAGGGATGGTAGGTGACAGAGAGGGGGGGGAGGTAGGGATGGTAGGTGACAGAGAGGGGGGGAGGTAGGGATGGTAGGTGACAGAGAGGGAAGGGAGGTAGGGATGGTAGGTGACAGAGAGGGGAGGGAGGTAGGGATGGTAGGTGACAGAGAGGGAAGGGAGGTAGGGATGGTAGGTGACAGAGAGGGGAGGGAGTTAGGGATGGTAGGTGACAGAGGGGAGGGAGGTAGGGGTAGGGATGGTAGGTGACAGAGAGGGGAGGGAGGTAGGGATGGTAGGTGACAGAGAGGGGGGACTTGCGGGAATACAAACTGTGAAGGAGGATCATAGGAGGACAAGACTGAAAGAAGGGGGAAGAGAGAAAGGGGCATGCGCGCGCGCGCGCGAACACACACACACACACACACACACACACACACACACACACACACACACACACATGTTTATTAGCCTTAAGACCCGAAAGAGCGCGACAGGTTTATTAGATAACTTGGTTCAAGCAAGATCAATGACAACAACACGTGCTTTTCACCAGTAAAAAGCAGGAAAGAAGAGACATGAAGTCGTTGTTTATTGTCAGCCCTCACTGCCAGTGACGATCTTTTGTTTTTTTCACTCCTCCTGATTTGGAGAACAACAACTTGTTTTTCGCGACTCTTAGATTCCATGTGATCATGGTTGGAGGCCCATTGGATAAGACGCTCATGTGCCAGATCAGTGTCCGTGGGGGTGTGGGTTCGGATCCCGCTGGAGCCCTTTCCCCCAAGTTTGACTGGAAAATCAAACTGAGCGTCTAGCCATTTGAATGAGACGATAAATCGAGGTCCCCGTGTGCGCCTTGAACTTAGCGCACTGAAAAAGAACCCAGGGCAACAAAAGTTTTGCAATGTCTGAATTCTGTAGAAAACTCCAATCAGATATGTACACAAATAAACATGCGTGCACCCAAGGCCTGACTAGCGCGTTGGGATAGACTGACTCAGGTTCTGTCACTCCACCTAGGTGTCAGTGGGTACCAGATCTCGATCTTGGAAGGTTAACTCTCTCCATACGAACGGCGAAAGAGACGACGTTAACAGCGTTTCACCCCAATTACCATCATCAAAATATTGCAAGCGGAAGGCTCTTATATACTGAAGACGTGAATGTTGACAAAGAATACCACAATTCTGACGACGGAAGCTAAAGGTTGCGTCATTCAGACACCCACTGGACATCCGAGGGGTCTGTGTAGAGGAGAAGAGAGGACTGGCCGTACTGAGTGAGTTAAAATGGCGGAAGGAGAGGATTGGGCCCAGCCTTCCCATGCCGGGCCCTCAGACACAGTGGATCATTATCAATCCACTGTCCCCGTGGCCGTAGAAGACTATGGGACCTTTAACCTTTAACCTTACGGCCTGAGGCCGTAAACTGGCACAACGATTGTGGAATGAGTTTGGTGGTGGACACACTGTGAAACTGCCTGGACTGACTGAGGTCAGAAAATAAAACATTAAAAGAAAAGGTATCCTACATGTTACATTGTTTCTTACTTCAAGTGTCCATCCAGCAGATTTGAGAGAGAGGGGTGGAGGGGTGGGCACAGAGAGACAGACAGACAGACAGACAGACAGAAACAACGTTTTATTGTCCATTCAGCACAGAAGCCCTTTGGACAAGGAGGCATTACAAACAGCCGTGAGCACAGTTCCAGACACGCCCGCACACGGTTCTCTTGCCACCACCACAATGCAGGTACCCGCCTCACAAAACGCAGACATGCACGCACCTGCCATCTCACACACGTGTGTGAAAAGGACAACGGATCACCTTGCAGGTTCAGTTATTCGCAGTGAATCACTGTTGTTCGGTCGCATCATGTTTCTTTTTTCCTATCACATGGCATTGCTTGCATAGTGTATTTTGCCACAGGGACAGGGGCAGAGACTGAATTAGAGGCACAGAGAGAGAGATACAGAGACAATGTGACCGGCAGGAAGAAAGACAAAACGTGCCAGTGAAAAAGAGAGCACAGAGATAAATCACACCCAACAGTCACGACAAATGCGACTCAAACGCAAAAGCTGTTTATAGTAATTAGGTTGTATGAATTTTGTCATTGCTTCACAACACCGCCCTGAATTTTAAAAAAAATTCTAGCATAGTGTATTGTATTACTTTTTATCGCAGAATATATTTCCTGTGTGGAACTGAGGCTGCTCTCTCCGGGAATAGCGTGTCGCCACAGTGCAGCGCCACCCAGTTATCTCCCATTTCCTGTCTGCAAGTATATTTGTTTCACTTTGTTCCACTATCAAAGCAAAATTTTATACTTCTCTCCCCAGGGACAACCTTTTTATTGCCGTGGGTTCTTTTACGTGTGCTAAGTGTTTGCTGCACACTGTTTATCGTCTCATAGGAATGACTAGCGCTCAGACCACCACTCTGTCTCGTGTAGGGGGAAGTAAAAAATCTTAGGTCGTGTGTGAGAATTGAACCCTTGAATACTCGCTTCCTATTCATGGGTACTACTACCAGGTTACCACTCTACCGCATGAAGGGCATGATAAATCAGACTTTTCAAATGTTTTCTACTTTAAACAGTGACCAACCAGATCAGCGATGCCGAGTCTAAATCTTGAAATACACCTGATAGGTCCAACAATACTAAACAAAAAGTTAGGTTTCAAGAAAATCACCTCAGCATGTAAGGCTGTAAATCACGATTATTAGGACGTGTTCAACTTTCAGTCGATTTGGTGTGATTCCAAAATCCCGTTTGCAATCAATCAGTAGAACGAGAGAGAAAGAGAGAGAGAGAGAGAGAGAGAGATTTTCTTTTCTAATGCTATTCTTTGCCATGATTCCAGGAGACGATTCCGGGTGGTAAATGTCTGCATGGTATATGTGAGTCTGCGTGTGCGTGCATATTTGATGTCTTCTGTGTACATTTGTACGTAACAATATCATCAGCTGCAGTTGTCGTACCCATTCCCACGTGGGTGGATTGAAAACAAAATCGGAGTAAAGTGCCTTTCTCATGGACACAACACCATGCCGAAACGTGGCATCGAGCCCTGATCACTGGAACAGACGCGCATCGCCCTAACCGATTCTGCTACGGCCACTCCAGTAGTGCTGTTTTGAATATCACCATAATTATCGTCGTCGTCACCATCGTCTCCATTAGAGGAAAACTGAAATAGAATAGAATCAAATCAAATCAAATCAAATGTCCATGCAGTCTCCAGGCCTCCCTCTTTCTCCCCAGGCCAAGTCCAGTATCGTGGACAGCAGCTGCGAGGTCTACACCATCACCGACGCCGAGTCGCTGCCCTCGCACATGCGCAGTCTACTTCCCGCGCACGAGCAGCACGTGCATGACCTCCTGACCCTGGAGCGCACGCGCCGACGCCTGCGTTACGTCATCGTGGGACTGACGGCCATGCTGGCCTTGACCGTGGTGGTGGCCGCGGCCTTGGTCCTCAGCATCAAGGTCACGCCCCCCCTGGGGTCGGGGATGATGGGGGGCGGAGCAAGCCACTTCCGGACACCGTCCTTCCCTTTGAACGGGGAGAGCCAGGTGAGAGAGAGAGCCAGGTGAGAGAGAGAGCCAGGTGAGAGAGGGGGGTAGGAAGGGGTGTGTAGGGAGGGGAGTGGGTGTGTTGTGAGTGCTGTGTTGTGTACTGGGGGTGGGTGGATGGGTGTGTTTTGTTTGTGGGGGAGTTGGCGGAGGAGGTTGGGGGGGGGGGTGTGGATGGTATGTGCTGTGTGTGTGAGGGGGTCGGGGCGGAAAGAGGAACGGTGTGGTGTCGTTGTCTTGTCGGGTTTGGCACTGAATCGTCGTTGTTACTGTTGTTGTCATCACCGTTGTTGTCATCGGTGACGTAGTTATGACGTGTGATTGCTTCATTGATGTCACCATCATCGTCATTGTAATCGTCAACGCCACGATCATCATTATCATCATCATCATCGCTATCATCATCATCGTCTGTAGCATCACAAGATACCACCTTCGTCTTCATGTGAATTTTTGACGGTGTAGTTTGATCACACACACACACACACACACACAGGGCAACTGAGTACAAAGGCGAAGTGAGAACAGGCGAACCGGTATCATCCTGAGTGAGGCAAGACGTGGATGACCAGCAGCGTTGTTGTGGTGTGCAGGGCGTGGACCTGGCCACACAGGTGAAGGTGTCCCTGCTGGGGGAGGGGGGCGGTCCGCGCTACACGGACCTCCGGGCCCGCTACAGGCACCTGGGTGAGTACTGCATCACCCACCCCACACCTCACACTGCACTGCACTGTCACGGCACTGACCAGTAGCAGCGCCTCAGTCAGGATGGGGTTACTCTTTCGACTGCGTGAATGTTGTCTGTGATATATTTTGTATACCTATATGTCTTTGTATATACTCGAGCTTGTGTGTATGTGCGCGCGTTAGTGTGTTTGTGTGTGTGTGTGTGTGTGTTTGCGTTCGTGCGTACGTGAATGCTTGCGCACACGAGCATTGTGTGTGTGTGTGTGTGTGTGTGTGTGTGAATGAACATTCTGGAGTGTTAGCGTTTCCATGAAAACAAAATGAAAAAGTTTCAGTTTCAGTTTCAGTAGCTCAAGGAGGCGTCACTGCGTTCGGACAAAACCATATACGCTACACCACATCTGCCAAGCAGATGCCTGACCAGCAGCGTAACCCAACGCGCTTAGTCAGGCCTTGAGAAAAAGTCATCCCCGGCGGGATTCGAACCCGCGACCTCTGGATTAGAAGTCCAGCGCGCTATCCACTGCGCTACGGGTTGTAAAGGTGATCAGGTGTGAAGTGCTGATGAACATGTACAAAGGTGATCTCAGGTGCTGAAGCCGTCAGCCGGCGGTGCTCCTTTGTCTTTCACTGTCATGGTTGGCTTTATTCAGAATTTGTATCGATTCTTCGGCTCTTCCGCAATGTGTGTGTGTGTGTTTCATGCTTTTTATGCTCAGGTGGCAAATGGTTGTAATGTTGGAATTGGTTTGTGTGTGTGTGTGTGTGTGTGTGTGTGTGTGTGTGTGTGTGTGATGAAATACTTTAATGTATGTGGGCTGCGTTTCAGCAAAAAAGTTCGCGCTCACGTGTGTGTATATCAAATCGTAGCGATGTGTTTTTTGGGTTGTTTTTTTTTTTTGGGGGGGGGGGGGGTTGAGGGGGTAGGGGGTCGGTTTTTTTGTTTTGTTGTTGTTATTGTTGTTTGTTTTTGGAGGTCGGTTTTTGGTGGAGTTTTGTTGTTGTTGTTTTTTGCACAACACATTTCTCCTTATGGGATTAGAACTCATCTTTCCGGGGAAAGCGGATCGCCACAGCGCAACGCCACTTTGTTGTTGTTTCCACTCAGCAGGTGTATTGTGTTGTTTTGTTGTGAAAGTCGTCTGCAGAATTGTATCAGGGAACACTCTTTCTGTGTTACTATGTGTTCTTTTTCGTATGCTGAGTGCACGATGCACGCGGGACATCGTTTTAACGTCCCATCCAAATGACTGGCACCCTCAAGATCTGACGGAGGGGTGGGTGGCTGGGGGCCCAGCGGGCAGCAAAGATCCCGGTTCACGCGGGAATTGAACCTGTGGACACTTGCTTCACTAACTGGGTGCTAAACCACCAGGCCACTAGTTAGCACCAGTGTTACCTTTCACCTCTGACCTTCCCTCAACATCTTGAATAAAGGTGAAGGTCACTACGGTTCGAGATGCTGTTTGGCATTACTTCTGTAGTCATGAACTGGGGGGAATTTTCACGTGGCATTTCCGCCGGGAACGTTTTTTGCTGTTGTTGTTTTCCAGGCGTTGATTGGCTGCTTAGTTTATGGGCATGTTTGTTTTCCTCTCCCTGACAGACCTGTCACGATTCCCCTGTCTGTGGCTGTCTCCATCTGTCTGTCTGTGTGTCTGTGGCTCTCTCCATCTGTCTGTGTGTGTCTGTGGCTCTCTCCATCTGTCTGTCTGTGTGTCTGTGGCTCTCTCCATCTGTCTGTGGCTCTCTCCATCTGTCTGTGGCTGTGGCTCTCTCCATCTGTCTGTGTGTGTGTCTGTGGCTCTCTCTGTCTGTCTGTGTGTCTGTGGCTCTCTCCATCTGTCTGTGTGTGTGGCTCTCTCCATCTGTCTGTGTGTCTGTGTCTGTGGCTCTCTCCATCTGTCTGTGTGTCTGTGGCTCTCTCTGTCTGTCTGTGTGTCTGTCTCTCTCCATCTGTCTGTGTGTCTGTCTTTCTCCATCTGTCTGTGTGTCTGTGGCTCTCTCTGTCTGTCTCTGTGTCTGTGGCTCTCTGTGTCTGTCTCTGTGTCTGTCTCTCTCCACACACACTTACGTACACACACGACCCCTACCACTCACTCTTTTCCTGTCTCCCTCTCTCTGTTTCCATCTCTCTCTTCTTCCTTGTGTGTATGCTGTGTATGTGTTGGCGTGTGTGTGTGAGTGTGCGTGTGTGTCTGAGAGAGAGAGAGAGAGAGAGAGAGAGAGAGAGAGAGATGACGCTTGCAACAAAGGAAGGAAAAGAAAGAGAAAAAAATGTCTGTAAACACTGTGGTTAATTTGGTTAAAGCAGCAGGGGGGGGGGGGGGGGGGGAGGCGGGCTGTATGGAAATGAAGAGCACTGCTGTCCAGCACGCCATGTTGCGTGTGTTGTCTCCCCTCTGCAGGCAGCCGGCAACTGAGCGACCCCGGGGTGGAGGTGAGGGTAGGGGGTGAGTGGGAGGTTGGGGGGTGAGCGGAGGGGGGCATTGTGGGGGAGGGGGACGTGGGGGGAGGAGGGGGGCCACAGGGTAGGGTCAGGAGAAGGACGATGAGGGTTTATGAAAAAAAAGGGGGGCTGCGAACTGTGATTTATCTATTGATTTATTCATTCATTCCTTTGTTTGTTTACTTAATCGTTTATTTCATCTATATATTTATATTTTCTTTTAATGGGGGAGGGCTGGTTATGGATGTTGGGTTAGGGGTGGGTAGGGTAGATGGAGAATGAAGTCTTTTTTCATAAGACAGCACATTTGTATAACTTGGTTTGATTCATTCATTTCCAGTGGGAGAGAGGTGGTAAGGGGCCGTGACGTGGGAAAGGAGGGGAGTGGTAAGAGAGGTGGTAAGGGGCAGTGACGTGGGAAAGGAGGGGAGTGGTAAGAGAGGTGGTAAGGGGCAGTGACGTGGGAAAGGAGGGGAGTGGTAAGAGAGGTGGTAAGGGGCCGTGACGTGGGAAAGGAGGGGAGTGGTAAGAGAGGTGGTAAGGGGCCGTGACGTGGGAAAGGAGGGGAGTGGTAAGAGAGGTGGTAAGGGGCAGTGACGTGGAAAAGGAGGGGAGTGGTAAGAGAGAGGTGGTAAAGGGCAGTGACGTGGGAAAGGAGGGGAGTGGTAAGAGAGGTGGTAAGGGGCAGTGACGTGGGAAAGGAGGGGAGTGGTAAGAGAGGTGGTAAAGGGCCGTGACGTGGGAAAGGAGGGGAGTGGTAAGAGAGGTGGTAAGGGGCAGTGACGTGGGAAAGGAGGGGAGTGGTAAGAGAGAGATGGTAAGGGGCAGTGACGTGGAAAAGGAGGGGAGTGGTAAGAGAGAGGTGGTAAAGGGGCAGTGACGTGGAAAAGGAGGGGAGTGGTAAGAGAGGTGGTAAGGGGCAGTGACGTGGGAAAGGAGGGGAGTGGTAAGAGAGGTGGTAAAGGGCAGTGACGTGGGAAAGGAGGGGAGTGGTAAGAGAGAGGTGGTAAGGGGCAGTGACGTGGGAAAGGAGGGGAGTGGTAAGAGAGGTGGTAAGGGGCAGTGACGTGGGAAAGGAGGGGAGTGGTAAGAGAGAGATGGTAAGGGGCAGTGACGTGGGAAAGGAGGGGAGTGGTAAGAGAGAGATGGTAAGGGGCAGTGACGTGGAAAAGGAGGGGAGTGGTAAGAGAGAGGTGGTAAAGGGGCCGTGACGTGGGAAAGGAGGGGAGTGGTAAGAGAGGTGGTAAGGGGCAGTGACGTGGGAAAGGAGGGGAGTGGTAAGAGAGGTGGTAAGGGGCAGTGACGTTGGAAAGGAGGGGAGTGGTAAGAGAGGTGGTAAAGGGCCGTGACGTGGAAAAGGAGGGGAGTGGTAAGAGAGGTGGTAAGGGGCAGTGACGTTGGAAAGGAGGGGAGTGGTAAGAGAGGGGTGGTAAGGGGCAGTGACGTGGGAAAGGAGGGGAGTGGTAAGAGAGGTGGTAAAGGGCCGTGACGTGGAAAAGGAGGGGAGTGGTAAGAGAGGTGGTAAGGGGCAGTGACGTGGGAAAGGAGGGGAGTGGTAAGAGAGAGGTGGTAAGGGGCAGTGACGTGGGAAAGGAGGGGAGTGGTAAGAGAGGTGGTAAGGGGCAGTGACGTTGGAAAGGAGGGGAGTGGTAAGAGAGGGGT
>NC_134886.1:14482741-14502741 GCF_041734735.1 Babylonia areolata
TTTTGGCGAGGTTTACGTAAAAAGTAATACATGAAAGATATCAGATTCCGGTGAATAGTCATCAAAGTGGCAAAACAGAAATTACTACAGCCACGAAAAGAAGAAATACCAATGTCTTCGTTTAGGAATTCATTACTAACTGCAGCCGCAGGCCCAAACATAAATCACCATAAAAAAAATTCATATTTACTCGCAGGAAAGTTATCATTATTATTTTAGGCGAGGGTTTAGTGTGAAAACAATATAAAAGAATGTTAGAACATTTGGACGTCTGCGAATACACACACACACACACACACACACCACACACATCCCCACCAGACACTTACCAGAGAATGACGATGGTGTGTGTGTGCGTGTGTGTGTTGTGTGTGTGTGTTTTTACAGTGCCCCTATTTGAATGCGTACGTGTATACGCGCGGGCATGTATGTGGTGTGTGTACATTTGTGTAAATGCGGTGTGTGTGTGTGTGTGTGTGTGTGTGTGTGTGTGTGTGTGTGTGTGTGTGTGCCAACCCATACAGTTGCAGCTCAAATGATGGGAGACAACTATAGAATTGTGTCAATTTTGTCTCAGGTTTTGACTTCTTTCCCTTGGAAAGAGCACACTTCATTTGTGATCACTGCTGTCATTTTCGTTTTTTCGTCCCTCTTTGTTATTTATTTTTTCCGTATTACTGTGAAATTACGTTGCAGTATTTAGAAACAGAATTCGCAGGGACTTTACTATTGGAACTGTTGGGGATCAATTTTCTATTGTTTTACAATGTCCGTCCGAAAAAAACCCCAATGAAATTCGAAAAAGACATGCCAAGTAAACATCCATCAGACTCGTCAACGTTCAGTTTCTGCATCTATTTTGCAACAGGAAGAAAACACAACTGAAGTAAACTGATAAAGCTGGGAAGTGTGTAACTTGTCTCTGCATCTAGAACATGCGGCATGTCAACTTGCTGAAAGTTTGATTTGATTTGTTGGTGTGGGCTTTTTCTCTCTTGATACACTTTGGTGTGTTTTTATGTTTATGTAGCTCGGCATTGTTAGACTGAATTTGTGATTCAATATGTATGATGCATTGCTATTGTAACCTTCACACTCCCAGAATGGGGAATTAAAGGAATTACATATCTTTGATCCGGTTCAGGCTGGGAGGCCGGATTATACTGGGATTCTGAAACAAGCAGAAAGTAAAATGTATTTAAAAAATCAACAACTTACAGACCTAAAGGAAAACAGATCTATAACCTAACCTCACCACGTTCATCCCTCCACGTGCAGGTGTCGATGAAACGCAGCAACCAGGCCCCCCACGTGCTCTTCTCGGGCCCGGCTAAGGCCCCGGATGTGGAAGTGACGCACAGACTGTCGCTGACGGGGTACGGCGAGGACCGGAACAGCGGCCACACTCCACAGCTCCTCCGCTTCGTGGAGCAGCAGCTGGGGCCCATAGCCTCCTTCACGGGTGCCTCGCACGCCGATGAGATCCTGCTGGACTTGAAAGATTCTATGATGACGACGGCACCGTCGTCGACGACAACTAGGATGACTTCTACGACGACGTTGAAAACTGTGGAGTCTGCTGCCAGCACTGACCCGCCATCTGCAGCGGCGGCGGCGAAGAAAACGACCTTTCGTGTTCCGCTGTTTATGCTGAAATGAAATGGAAAAAAGAAAGAAACAAACAAACAAAATAATTTAAAAAGAAGAGAAAAACGTGTCGGTCAGCTGCACATACATCTAGTCAAGAGTGGCGCAATGCTTTTCTTCTGATTGATTTGTTGTATTTGTTCTCTCTCTCTCTCTCTCTCTCTCTCTCTCTCTCTCTCTCTCTCTCTCTCTCTCTCTCTCCCTCCTCCAATGGTTGGGGGATGACAGGGGGAGAGTTGTCTGTTCTTTATTATGTGATCTCTTCCCCTTCACACACACACACGCGCGCGCGCACACACACACACACGCGCGCGCGCGCACGCACGTACGCACGCACGCACGCACGCACGCGCGTGTATGTATCAATATATATATGGTATGTGATGTACAGTTTATGTATATATAATATATACGAATGTATTTCGCCCAATGGTGTTCATTTCATTGAATTATTACTTCCATAACTTTCTTCTTCTTTTATTTTACAATGTTTTTACTGGAATTACATCTTATGTCTCTCTATCTGCCCTTTCACCCCCACCTTACCACTTTTTTCTGTGTTGCTTCCATATCTGTTCCCTTTATCTTCGATTTTTACAACGATATTTCTTTCTGGAAATATCCCCCCCTCTCTCTCTCTCTCTCTCTGTCTCCATCTCTCTCTCTCTCTCCACCTCTCTCACACACACACACAGACACACACACACACACACACACATACAGATATAGACATAATTATGTACACATTTGCTCGTAGTCGAATGCATAGTCGCGTGCACACACACACACACACACACACACACACACACACACACACACACACACACACACACAGAGTCTATTATCACTGTTAGTGCACAAACGTAACATACAGAAAGCATGGAATCTTAACAAGCAAAATATTTGAACGCCGACAGATAAACGAATAGAAATGAAAGTTCACGATCTGAAGTGACAATTCTGAGCCATCAATGTCTGGACGGAAATCGCTCCTTAAAACTGCCGTTTGATACGAACACACAGGATACTTTCTGCCTGTGACTTGTGAGGAAACCAGTTCTGATCAGTATTGTGTGTCAAAGACACGAACATTAAAACTCCTGTGTTTCCCAAAGTGACGGAAGGAATATCCACAGATGTTCAGTCTCACCAGTTGTATACATTGTGTATTGGTGTGTTGTTGTCACGATTTTTGGTCGTGTTTTTTTTTTTTTTTTTTTTTTTTTTTGTTTTTTTTTTGTCTCCGTTGAATATGGACTTGTACAGTGATACCCTTTCACTTTTTCCATCTTTGTATGGCTGCGTGCGCTTCTATGTGTGTGGGTGTGTGTGTGGGGGGGGTGTGGGGGGGGGGGGTAGGGGGGCTCGTGCGTGTCCATGAATGATTGCATTGGTGTGGGGATGTGGGTATTGAGTGCGTGTATGTGTGTGTGTTTATTAAAGACACATGCGAGTTCGCGCATAGACAAACTGACACACACACGCGCGCACACACACACACACACACACACACACACACACACACACACACACACACACAGATAATGCTAACTACAGCTCACGCAAAAGTGAGCGTATATTTTCTTCCAAACAAAAGAACATTACAGTAGCAGAAGATTAACCAGTCTAACATACAGACAAGGATCAGATGCTAGAAAAAATACAATTTGCTATAAAAAAAAAAAAAAGAAAAGAAAAAAAAGAAAGTAAAGCTTGTGTTTGTAGTATTGCAATTACCTCAATTTATATATCATGTTTGAATGTGAACACCCGAAAACATTTTTAGCTCATTCATTTCTTTTTGCAAAATATGCAGTCCAGCTGCTTCCATTGGAAATGTTTTCTACGACAATCAACTTATGTTTGAATTAGTTCAGTTTAATGAGAAGCCCCATTGGCTCTCCGTTTTAAATTAATTGGTGGTTGAGCAGTCAGTTTGTGTGTGTGTGTGCGCGCGCGCGCGCGCGTGTGATGCAAACATGAGTTGAGAGGAGAGTAGTGAAAGTAGTGGTGACATCTAGGAGAGGTGAGGGGATGGATTTTCATCTAGAATCACAATTGCGGATAGACGTTAAACAAAAGAACGAACACACAGACACGCCCCCCCACTACACCCTCCCCTCCCACCCCACAATAATCAGCAATAATAAGAGCAATAATCAATGACATCTGAAAATGGTCACAAAATCTATATATCTTTACGCCTCACTATCACCCTTAGCCTCCCCCCCCCCCCCCCCCCCCCCCCCACCAACATTTGCGCGCTCGCAAGCACGCACTGAAACACACACAAACACACACACACACACATACATGCACACGAACACATACGCACAATGAATGTACGCACACAACCCTCACAATACCATACTATACATTAAAATGCACAACACAAACGCGTACGCAGAGCATACATGTACATTGTGCACGCGGATATGTATTTTGTCGAAAACAAGAAGAAATAATAAGACGAAGAAAAAATAATGGAGATAAGCAAAATAATCGGGTTTTTTTTTTAAAGCACCAACAACAGAGGGAGCATTAGACTGAAATAATTGTACCCCGTTCGATCAAAGGAAATGTGCCTGTGATGCAAAGAATTCAACGAGCTATAAGTAATGGTATGGAAAATGAAAACAACACTGATTACAAACCAGTACATAAGTATACAATCCCCACCATCACCCCCCTACCCCTCCCCTCCCACACTCACACACAGACATAGATGCTCGTAGGAACGCACAGATGAATTCACCAACATAAATAGGCACACACGTGTGCACACAACACAACACAACACACACACACACACACACTATTACAAACGAACATACATAAATCAACAGATATGCATTTACAGACACGCACGTACGCACGCACACACGCACGCACACACACACACACATTGATATAATCGATTTTAGGGAACATGACAACATTACTCAACACATACCAATATTAAAAAGAAAAAACTTTTTTTTATGGAAATGCAAAAAAAAAGGCACACATGATTGTGCTGGCAAACACAGTGAATGCAAGGTGGTAGGCACAGCCTGGCTTCCTACCTGTGTGACAAAGCCCTTACCAGCTGTCGACCTTTCAGAGATGCTGTACTGTGTCTGTCATGACATGTCACAGTGCCCCAATTTTTTGTCTGCAGAACGGAGCTTTCCAAGATCGTACCTCCCACCCCACCCCCTTTCTCTCCCCCCCCCCCCCCACCTTCCAAAACAGCTGGGGGTCCAATCAAAGTGGGTTGTTTATCGCCCAGCTGACCGCAGTGGGCTGATAACCACAGGGGCTGATAACCCGTCAGTTCTAAAACCCAGTCAAAAGGAAGCCACAGTGATGCTGAAAGGTCAGTGAAAAGACATATTCACCC
Source organism: Babylonia areolata (assembly GCF_041734735.1). NCBI lineage: Eukaryota > Metazoa > Mollusca > Gastropoda > Neogastropoda > Buccinidae > Babylonia > Babylonia areolata. Next base: position 14,487,771 of record NC_134886.1, read on the forward strand.
AGTTCTCGTTCAGTCCACGTAAAATCTGAAATCACCTTACAAGTATTTATTTCCTTCAGGAGCTGGAAACCAGTATCTGGAGGAACACCTCGGAACGCGGCCTTCGTGGAGGTAGCTGTAAAATGTTTGGCTGATGTCATTAGTGACCCTATATACACGTCATCATCGTCATCCGGTGTTGTGGAGGCACCACTGATGACACTCTAACAATATCCTGCCGTCTGTCTCGGTTGTAGGTTGCTTTCTGTGACTCAGCCAAAGACAGGCCTGTCCACTCACGGATGTTATCTTCCCACCTCTTCTTCTGTCTGCCTCTTCGTCTTCCTCCTGGCACTGTGCCTTGCGGGATGGTTTTTGTCAGGCCTGATGATCTCCTCGCATGTCCATACCACATCATGTTCTCTTCTTCACAATGCTAAGCAGACTGTCAGGTGCTTCAAAGGTTGTAGTAATTCTGTTTCTGATCTACTCATTTGTAATGTGGTCTTTGTATAAAATGTTCAGTATCTTACGGTAGCATTTAATCTCAAGGGTTTCATTGAGTCTCTGGAGGTCAGCAGTGAGGGTCCAGGATTTAGAAACTTACAGAAAAATTGCGATAACACGTGTATGCATGAGTTTTAGTTTTTGGTGCAAGGGGAAATATTTTTGTCATGCCATATCGTTTTCAGTTTTGTCAGCGCTGCAATTGACTGCGCAATTCGGGCCATAGATTCTGGTTTCGATCATTCGTCGCAAACGGTTTCACCAAGGTACGTCAAACTGCTGACAGCTGCAAGTTTTTGGCCCTCCACTTTGATGTCCATTTTGATTCCATTGGTGCTGCTGGTCATGATCTTTGTCTTTTCTGCACTGATCTATTTGCCAAGGCTTTCGACAAGACTGGCCAGTTCCTCTTTATCGCCTGTAGACCGTCAATGTCATCAGCAAACCGCCATTACGATCCTTCATGCTCTTCCAGTGCGTCAGTCATCAGCCTATCTAGGAAGATACTGAAGAGTGTGCGTCAGAGAGGACAGCCTTGTCTGACTCCTACAATCATCCGGAACCACTCACCTATGCTGCCGTTGAATTGGACTGCGCTGGTGGCTCTGTCATACAGATGTTCAATGACTTTGATGAAGTTGGTCTAATGTTATATTACCTCATGGTGGCCCAAAGCACAGTGTGCCATACTCTGTCAAATGCCGCCTTAAAATCTATGAAGACGCGGTATTTTGATGTTGATGTTTCTAGCACATGATTCTCAGATTGAAGATCTGCTCAGTAGTGCTCCTTCCAGCCCTGAAACCAACCCGTTCTTCGGCAATGATGACCTCCACCTCTGTGGTTTCAGTCTGCTGAGTAGTATTTTCAGCATGAATTTGCTGGGATGAGTGATTGGACTGATGGTGCGATAATTCATTCTGATACTTTTGCAAGTTTCCCTTCTTTGGCAGTGTGGTTACCAAGGACTGTGTCCAAGGGATCGGCCAGTCTCCCGTCCGCCAGATCTTATTGCAGATGTTTGTGAGGGCGTCAGTCATGCTTTTTCTGCCTGCCTGGACTGGCTCCACTCCAGTGGACTTCCCTTTCTTCACGGATCTGAAAGGTGCTTCTACTTCCGCAGAATCGGTTGCTTGTGCTCGTTGGTGGAATGAGGACAGTCATGTATTGCAGGGTCGCTTCTGGTGGCGTGATTGTACACTTCTGAGCAGTACTCGGTCCATCGTTTGATGTCTTGCTCTTCTGTAAGGCATTTCCCTGCTTGCCTTGGATGCTGATGATTCGTCCTTGTTTTGCGGTTGTCAGGTTTTTGACGACCTGGTATGCCTTCTTGGAATTGTTCTTCTGGAGGTTCTCCTATATCAACAGAGAAAGATTGTGGTCACAAGTCACCATCCTGTATTGGCACTTCCTCCTCTTGGATCACCGATCTTACCTTTGGTCTGCACTCAGTGACAGCACTGACAGGTGCACAGACAGACATACAATTCACACTGATGCCACGCTGACCCCACTTCTCCACCGTTCAGCAGTGGCGGGGTAAAAGAGAAAACATTCTGATTCACAGCGCCAGGGACGTAAGCTCACACCGTCCAGGCACATAGTGTGAAGGTATGTTCTTCCAGTGTGGCTGACAGCGTGTCCGTCTGCATATATATTGTGAAGTCACGTGGGGAAACTCTACTGCAGCTGGCGACGTTGTAAATGTTAAACGCGGTCTGTGTTGTTATACACTGTGTTGCCTTATTTGTTTGTAAGCTGTGTCTGATGGCCTGCATACATGACACTTGTGACTATTTTTATCTTTTCATATGTGGTGGTGGTTGATTTTGTCTTTTTCATACATGAGCACAGTGTGGGAGTGATTTATGCATTGCAGGGTTGGAATGAAGAATTAAATTAGTGTGTGGGGGGTGTAGGGGGGTGTGTGCCCTTGTCCTACACAGGGTGTAGTGACTATCCATTGTCCTACACTGGGCGTAGTGACTATTTGTCCCTTGTCCTACACTGGGTGTAGTAACTATCTGTCCCTTGTCCTACACTGGGTGCAGTGGACATCTGTCCCTTGTCCTACACTGGGTGCAGTGGCTATCTGTCCCTTGTCCTACACTGGGCGTAGTGACTATGTATCCATTGCCCTACACTGGGCGTAGTGACTACTTGTCCTTTGTCCTACACTGGGTGTAGTGACTACCTGTCCCTTGTCCTACACTGGGTGCAGTGACTATCTGTCCCTTGTCCTACACTGGGCGTAGTGACTACCTGTCCCTTGTCCTACACTGGGTGCAGTGGCTATCTGTCCCTTGTCCTACACTGGGTGCAGTGGCTATCTGTCCCTTGTCCTACACTGGGCGTAGTGACTATCTGTCCCTTGTCCTACACTGGGTGCAGTGACTATCTGTCCCTTGTCCTACACTGGGTGCAGTGGCTATCTGTCCCTTGTCCTACACTGGGTGTAGTGACTATCCATTGTCCTACACTGGGTGCAGTGGCTATCTGTCCCTTGTCCTACACTGGGTGTAGTGACTATCCATTGTCCTACACTGGGTGCAGTGACTATCTGTCCCTTGTCCTACACTGGGTGTAGTGGCTACCTGTCCCTTGTCCTACACTGGGTGTAGTGACTATCTGTCCCTTGTCCTACACTGGGTGCAGTGGCTACCTGTCCCTTGTCCTACACTGGGTGCAGTGGCTATCTGTCCCTTGTCCTACACTGGGTGCAGTGACTATCTGTCCCTTGTCCTACACTGGGTGTAGTGACTATTTGTCCCTTGTCCTACACTGGGTGTAGTGGCTATCTGTCCCTTGTCCTACACTGGGTGCAGTGGCTATCTGTCCCTTGTCCTACACTGGGCGTAGTGACTATGTATCCATTGTCCTACACTGGGCGTAGTGACTACCTGTCCCTTGTCCTACACTGGGTGAAGTGACTATCTGTCCCTTGTCCTACACTGGGTGTAGTGACTATGTATCCATTGTCCTACACTGGGTGAAGTGGCTATCTGTCCATTGTCCTACACTGGGTGAAGTGACTACCTGTCCCTTGTCCTACACTGGGTGTAGTGGCTATCTGTCCCTTGTCCTACACTGGGTGTAGTGGCTACCTGTCCCTTGTCCTACACTGGGTGTAGTGGCTATCTGTCCCTTGTCCTACACTGGGTGTAGTGACTATCTGTCCCTTGTCCTACACTGGGTGTAGTGGCTACCTGTCCCTTGTCCTACACTGGGTGCAGTGACTATCTGTCCCTTGTCCTACACTGGGTGCAGTGGCTATCTGTCCCTTGTCCTACACTGGGTGCAGTGGCTATCTGTCCCTTGTCCTACACTGGGTGTAGTGACTTTCCATTGTCCTACTCTGGGTGCAGTGACTATCTGTCCCTTGTCCTACATTGGGTGCAGTGGCTACCTGTCCCTTGTCCTACACTGGGTGCAGTGGCTACCTGTCCCTTGTCCTACACTGGGTGCAGTGGCTACCTGTCCCTTGTCCTACACTGGGTGCAGTGGCATACTATTCTTTGGTGGGGTGGGTGTTGGTTCACCCCCGATGTAGGATAGACAAGCTTTACTATACAAAACAAAATGCAGTGCAATACATCTTTATTGATCCGACTGGAAATTATGTGCATTGTATAGCAGCCTGCTAAATACCGACACCACCTCCACCCACCTAACTCTATGTAGGGATTTGTTGTTCTTGTTATCATTCATCTAAAGGGAATGAAATGGGCTGTTCTGGATTGGGTCAGGGCAGACTTTTACGGCCTCCTCGATTCCCTGATTGTGTGCTGCACTACCAACAGTGTCACTCACCTTTGATTACGCTGAACATTCTGCGGAAAGAAGAAAATGCCAGGTTCGCCTGTAGTGCAGCGGCGTCCGTACCGTTGTCATCATCATCATCATCATCATCGTCGTCGTCGTCGTCGTCGTCGTCAGTATCATCAACGTCAACCTTTTCATCGAGGTCTGATGATTCCTTCGTGAAAATCCTATATAGGTAAACACAGTCACCTTGATTTACAGTTTTCAGCAGCTTTCAAGGTTTGAATTGTTTTTTTACGAGAACTTTACATTTGATACTCCACCAATCCAACTTTTTAACTCTTCAGTGCTTGTCGTTTTCTGCAAAAGAAAATTGTATATTGCTGTATGGAAGATGGTAGATTATCACTTACTGATTTTTGAAATCAGGTATGATTACGTAAACAAAAATAATACTTTACGAAGTGGAATACCAAACGTGTAAGCATTATTCAGCACCCCGATAACTGATTGTTGATACTGTATTTGGAACTAGGTAACACGTAAAAAACGACACGTGACAGCATTCTGACAAATGCACCAGGAGTGTCAACACGTGCTGTACGTTCTTTCACACACCATGTGTGGCCCCCGACTGATTGCTGATTCATGCTTGTTGTTCATGGCGAGTGAATAACTCATGGATTTTGTCCATGTACCGATGATTTATTTACAAGGTTATAAGACAGTTGTCACCTGATGTTTGTGTGCAACCCACGTGCAGCCCGAAATAAACATCGTACAGAATTATCGAGGTTAATTACTTTTTTCTTCGGCACGCAGTCTGTGTTTTGGCACAAACCACAGTTTTCATGTACTTTACCAAACAGTTAGACAGAAATCAGGTCGGCGTAGGTGAGCGTTGTCTCCCTTTACCTGTCTGGGGCTGCAGCTGCAACACACGTTTCACCACAGTGGGGTTGTTTGGGATCATCCTCGTCCTTTGGGATCACCCTCGTCCTTTGCCTCTCCAGGCAGCTGGAGGTTCAGGTTGGTAGATTGCTGGATCGATTGACTGAAAGGCAGACTGGTTGATAGGTCTCTTTTTCCCATGATTTTCCAAATTAAGCTGTTTCTTTTAATTTTTACCCCAGGTTTTTAGTTGGCTGAGAAAGACTCGTGAGACTGAGTTGATTAGTGTCGACAATGACTGGAACACACTTTGTAGGAGACTAGTTTGTTGGGGTATTTCGGGTATTTCTGTTTTACAGAATCGATAAATATATTCCTGTTTTTGGTTGTTGTTTTTTTGTTTGGTTGTTTTTTTTGTTGTTGTTGTTTTGTTGTTGTTGTTGTTGTTTGTTTGTTTGTTTGTTTTTTTTGGGGGGGGGGGGGGCGGAGGTCGTTGATATAGTTTCGGTTTCAGTTTCTCAAGTGGGTGTCACTGCTTCAGGACAAATCCATATATACTTACGCAACACCACATCTGTTAGACAGATGGCTGACAACAGCATAACCCAACACATTAGTGAGACCTTGAGCGCATGCACACACACGCTGTACATGTTGGACTGTAAACATGTTCCCAAAGTACCAGTTCAATGGTTCCCATGACTCTCTCCCCCTGACGGACTCCAGCGGGACCCAGACAGGGCGCAGTGTTCACTGAGGGCACGTTCGGCGTGGCTGCTGGCTCGTGGACAGCTCTCCACTGCTGCGCCACATAGCGGTGTAGGGGGTTAGAAATACCCACAAATGATTCTTCCCCAGGGCTGAGTTGACGATACTTGTGGCACGTGTCATAAATTGCCTCTGCCTTTATTCACCCACACCGTTATTCCCCCACCTCGAAGTTCATCATCCCCGCCCCTTTCCACGAAATTGAATTGCATGATCCCCATGGGCTGTTGTGCTGCATCCTCGGCACTTAATATAACCTTGCTATACGACTTTGATCTTAATGGATCTCAACTAAAAACATAGAAATGTGCTATCCTGTAAGAGAGGAAGACGAGGAAAAGAGAGGAAAAGACGTGGGGCGGAGGTGAGGGGGGAGACAGGGAGAGATATTTGGGTGTATTCTATGTTTACTTGCTAGAGGTTCTCTTTGCGCAGTAGCACATCAGGCTTCCGTCATGAGATACTCCTCCCTACCCCACCCCCTGCTTTCTGTATTTGCCAGCTTCCCCCAAGGTGCTGTTATTCCCCTTCGGTTTTTGGCTTGGCGCCATCACGTGATCCTTGTTTCTTCGCACTCTTTCAACATGGGGGGACAGCATCTGTTGGAGTTCTTAGTATCTGGGCTGTCTAACGCCTTCTTCTCCGCTTGGTCTTAGTTATGTATACATTCGTTTCCAAACAATCGGTTTTAGAGATAATGTTTGGCCAAAACCCATTCAGAATTTCAGAATTCTATGTATTAAACAATTTGGGGCATGCTTATAACTGGTGCTTCCTCGATTATTTTCCAAGACTCTGATCCATACAACAGTACTGATAATGATTTTCTTGGGAGGAAGGGCTTGCTTTTTGTGCTTGGGGAATTTTCTGACTGATGGAAAGGCTATTTGACACCAATATGGAGTTCTGCTTCTGCATCATCATCTGTTGTCTTGGAGCCAAGGTATTTGAATTCCCACACATCACCAATACCCTCAGTCTGTTACCTGGTTCATCTTGCTAAACTGAAAGAGAGACAGACAGACAGACAGACACATAGACAGACAGAGACAGAGGGGGAGGAGGGGGGGGGGGGGTAAATTTGAAGCACATATTTATACATGGCTAGACAGTATCCCTATTTTTTCTGGGGTATGGGGTATGAGTGGTCAAAATAAAACAAAAAGGATGAAGTGTTATTGAAATTGCTTTTTTTTTCATCATTGTGTTGAAGGTTGTTGGGTTTTTGTTTTGTTGTTGTTGTTGTTGTTGCTTTTGTTTTTTGCTGACTAGAAATGATTAATCAATTTTAGGAGAATATAAAATGGAGCAGAAAGAACAACTTTTTTAAAATAAAAAAAATAGAAGAGGGTTGGGGGGGGGGGGGGGGGGCAGGGGGGCTAGCCGTAATCCTGTACACCGGTGGGGACAGTGTGTGGGGCCGACATCCAGTCTTTATGACCATGACACGGGTTGTCGTCACCCCCCGACCTGGCCTGCAGCTGTCACCCCCTCTCTGCTTCCCTTGCCATGCCGTGCCGTGCCGTGCCGCAACCCTCTTCACACACACACACACACACACACACACACAGAGAGAGTCACACACGTACACACACGCACAGCACAAGGCACAGCGAACACCACCATGTCATCTCCCATACCGTTGACTCCACCAGGCCGGCTGTTCCCTGACATCAGTTGTGGCGGCGATGATATGTGATGCAAATAGCAGCAACAGATACGACAGCAGCAGCAACAATTCCTAAAAAAAACACAAAAAAAACAAAAAAAAAAAAAACGTACACACAAAAAGTGTTCTAGGCTCTCATGGATAAAACTATGTGTATACACACTCGCAGCGGTTGGACTGGAAAGCAAAAGCCAAACAAACAGCAGGCTTGAATACTAAGAACCTATTTGGGTTTCATGTTAAAGCTTTGTGTAAAAGCCTTAGTTCAGTTCAGATCTTGTATTCAGAAGAAGAGAGGACAAGAGAGCGTTTCAACCGGCGAAGCTGACGACGTCATTATTTTTTTTACATCGCTCTGTGAACAAACTGTTGTCTATTGTCGTGTTGAACAAACGACGCCAGTTGTTTCTACACTAGGGTAGTCGGATCAAAAATGAAAAACATGTTTTTATTTCCATCCCTTGTGATGGACCAGCGAAACACCAGCGATGATGATGGGTGCAGTTGATCAACATAGTTGAATTGTGGAGGTCATCAATGCTGTTGATGGTGATGTGCAGTTTGCAAACTGTAAACTACTTTTGTTTAGAACACATATACAGTGATGGTTTTCACTTCATAACACGCATAATGTTTTACTGTTCAGTTTACGGTTCATGCAGTTTATCATTACATTTAATGATACACGCAGTTTACCTGTTGATAATTTCTAGTTCAGCTGATGGCACGTGCAGTTAACCAATAGTTTGTTATATATTCAGTTCAGTTGGTTAATATTGTTGATTGCATTTTGAAATGTTTAATATAAATGACGAATACTTTATCATTGCAGTTGGTGATATGTACACTATCCATTGTTGTTGATGCTATGAACAGTTTCAGTTTCAAGGTGTCAAACTGAGCGAACTGATCCATATATGCTACACATTATATGCTGTGTGTAAAAATAAATAGCTGATGTCATTTTCAGATTATTAGTTGCGTTGATGAAATGTATGCTTCGTAAATGCAGTTAAGTAGATATTGGTCGCCTCGGTCGATAAGTGATCTTGATCAGTTCAGTGCCTGATGAGAAGGCCAACAATTTGTCAAGGTAGCTGAGGACGTTCATGCAGCCATCAGTGTCTCAGTACTGTTGACAGCATATTACAACAGTACATGCCAGGGATAGTTGAACAAACACAACCCATGATACACTGAGTCCACGAACATGCTTTGTGACATTTCTCTCCTTTTCTCTTTCTGTTCTGTTTGATTTTGTTTTTCTTTTTACTTTTTCATCCGTGTTGGCATGGTGGTATTCATGCCGCTCAACACGATTCCCCCACTCACAGCCGTCAGCTAGCTGAGTCACAATCCCAGCCAGCCGTCCACAAAGAGCTATCAGAGCTTGGCTGTCTTACAGTAACCTTCTTGAAGAGACCCGCATCACTGCTGAGTCACTCTGGTGGTGCACGACGATGCTGTTCTGACCCAGCATCGCACAACTCGCAGACCACCAGTCCACTGATCCCCTGTTGATGATGACAGTCGTTCAGACTCTGAGCCGGACTGAGTGAGCGACCCCCAACGTGTAACTACCATGTTCCGATACAGAGAAAGCCGTCCATGACGCTGCCGACACAGACGTTGACAGGACGTCACCACAGACCAGAGTGCCGGGCGTGGCCACGATGAGAGCAGGACATGAACGGTTACAGGTTTGGGTTTTTTCTGTACTTTCACAAGTGTTATTTTCTCTGAATGAATGATGATGAGAGTGGTGACACGCTAAGGGGATGGATTTACGTTTAAAAGAATGTGACACGGCTGTACTCTACGCTTCCTTTCATAAAATGACCAAAGTTTCAACACGGCTAGAAGATCAGATATCGACAGTCCTGGTCAGGACATTGACTACAAGACGTGTCCGCTGGGTGTGATCAGAATTCGAGGCCCTGTTTCGGCTTTTGACCTTGTATTGTATCGTATTATTGTATTGTATTACTCTTTGTTTGTCACAACAGATTTCTCTGTGTGAAATTCGGGCATTTTGATTTCCCCCACTCTACCCATGTGTGTATGGGTACCTGTGCAGTTTATCATTCCAGTCGGTGTTATGCACAGCTTACCAATGCAGCTGATGATGTGTTCAGATTACCATCACAGTTAATGGCGTGAACATTTAACTTTTACAGTCGATCTGTGCACATCCCCGTTTATGAGTTAGTTTTCAAGTTTCATTAATGAAGGCTTTGGTTTACCGATGTAGTTTTCATTTACTCTACATTCAATAATTGTAAGATTACCAGTAAGGTTACCAGTATGACTGACGACACGTGCTGTTGATTGCATCTACAGTTCATGGCTAAAGTTGCTGACTCGCGTAGTTCACCAGTTCAGCTGACAATCTGCGCGGTTCACGGGTGCAACCGATGACATGTGTAGTTTACTACCAACATCGATGTCATATAATCGTAATCAATACAGTTGGCGTAATTTGTATCCTTCCAGAAAGAAAACAAAAAGTTGGTGACAAAGTCATGTTCTGCAGTGTACCGGTATGCTGTTAACAGTCTGACAGATGATGTGTACAGTTTACCACAAGAACTGATCAAGTGTTAGCGCTTTCTACAAGAACAGTTGATGACGTGTGCAGTCCCTTGTTAAGCACAGTTGATGACGTATGCAGTCCCTTGTTAAGCACAGTTGATGACGTGTGCAGTCCCTTGTTAAGCACAGTTGATGACGTGTGCAGTTCCTTGTTAACCACAGTTGATGACGTGTGCAGTTCCTTGTTAAGCACAGTTGATGACGTGTGCAGTTCCTTGTTAAGCACAGTTGATGAGGTGTGCAGTTCCTTGTTAAGTACAGTTGATGACGTGTGCAGTTCCTTGTTAAGCACAGTTGATGACGTGTGCAGTTCCTTGTTAAGCACAGTTGATGACGTGTGCAGTTCCTTGTTAAGCACAGTTGATGAGGTGTGCAGTTCCTTGTTAAGCACAGTTGATGACGTGTGCAGTTCCTTGTTAAGCACAGTTGATGACGTGTGCAGTTCCTTGTTAAGCACAGTTGATGACGTGTGCAGTTCCTTGTTAAGCACAGTTGATGACGTGTGCAGTTCCTTGTTAAGCACAGTTGATGACGTGTGCAGTTCCTTGTTAAGCACAGTTGATGACGTGTGCAGGGTTTCACAACAATCAATGAACTCTGTGCCGCTTCCCACAACCACTGATGAGGGGTGCAGTTGTTCCAAAACAAAGGAGGATGTGTGCAGTTGACCACAATAATTGATGACACGTGCAACACAACTGATGACTTGCGTGTGCCGTTTCATAACACTGTCAAAACCTTATGCAGTTCATCAAAACAGTTTATGACGGCAAGTAGCAGAAAGAAGATTAAAAAAAAGATAACAAAAACAGTTTATAATGTGGATTTCCCGAAAGATGATGCACTCAACGTTCGGTGGTGGTGAGTGACCTGTGATCCTTTGCGCTCCTATCGCGACATCGACACGTGAACAAATCTATGGCCTCTTTGAGAGACCACTCGTGCAGCCGAAGGACTTCCCTGCCGGTACTGGTCGTGGTGACGGCAGCGGCCGTGCTGACGTCCTGCTGTGGCGTCATCGTGAGTGCGGGTGACGTGAGGTCGCGTTCGCCGTCGCTGCACAAGCCGAGCAAGGGGCTGGGCAAGGTGAACCTGACGGAGTGGGGGGTGGGCATTGTCAGGCAGCAGTTCAACGTCACACTGCCCGGACCCCCCGCCACCATCAGCGGCCTGTTCCCCTCGGAGGTGAGAGACACGGCTGTCGGTGCCGTGTTCTGTGTGCTGTTTGCCAGTCTGTGAGCTGTTGTTGTTGTCGTTCCTTTGTCTTCTTCTTCTTCTTTGTTTGTGGTAGTTCTTGTAATTGTTGTCCTTCTTTCTTTGTCATTTGCTGCTTGTTTGTTGTGTTTGTTGTTGTTGTTTGTTTTTGTTGTTGTTGTTGTTGGTGGTGGTGGTGGTGGTGGTGGTAGTGTTGCTGCTGCCGCTGTTCATGTTGTTGTGCCGTTGTTATTTTTGCTATTCTTCTACTTCTTTCTTCTTCTTCTTCTTCTTCTTCTTCTTCTTCTTCTTCTTCTTCTTCTCCACCGTCGTCGTCAGCGTGGTGTTCTTTCTCCTTCTCCTCTTCTTCTTCCTATTCTTTTTTTCCTGCTGCCCCTTCTTCAACACCATCTTTTTTCTGCCACTCCCATCCCCCTCCCCTCCCCCACACCCCTCTCTCTCACATTATCCCTCTGTGTCTTTCTCTGTACCTCTGTCTCTCTGTGTCTTTCTCTGTACCTCTGTCTCTGTGTCTTTCTCTGTCTCTCTGTGTCTTTCTCTGTACCTCTGTCTCTGTGTGTCTTTCTCTGTCCCTCTGTCTCTGTGTCTTTCTCTGTACCTCTGTCTCTCTGTGTCTTTCTCTGTACCTCTGTCTCTCTGTGTCTTTCTCTGTACCTCTGTCTCTGTGTCTTTCTCTGTCTCTCTGTGTCTTTTTCTGTACCTCTGTCTCTGTGTGTCTTTCTCTGTCCCTCTGTCTCTGTGTCTTTCTCTGTACCTCTGTCCCTCTGTGTCTTTCTTTGTACCTCTGTCTCTCTGTGTCTTTCTCTGTACCTCTTTCTCTCTGTGTCTTTCTCTGTCTCTCTGTGTCTTTCTCTGTACCTCTGTCTCTCTGTGTCTTTCTCTGTCCCTCTGTCTCTGTGTCTTTCTCTGTACCTCTGTCTCTCTGTGTCTTTCTCTGTACCTCTGTCTCTCTGTGTCTTTCTCTGTCCCTCTGTCTCTGTGTCTTTCTCTGTACCTCTGTCTCTCTGTGTCTTTCTCTGTACCTCTTTCTCTCTGTGTCTTTCTCTGTCTCTCTGTGTCTTTCTCTGTACCTCTGTCTCTCTGTGTCTTTCTCTGTACCTCTTTCTCTCTGTGTCTTTCTCTGTCTCTCTGTGTCTTTCTCTGTACCTCTGTCTCTCTGTGTCTTTCTCTGTACCTCTGTCTCTCTGTGTCTTTCTCTGTGTCTCTGTCTCTCTGTGTCTTTCTCTGTACCTCTTTCTCTCTGTGTCTTTCTCTGTACCTCTGTCTCTCTGTGTCTTTCTCTGTACCTCTGTCTCTCTGTGTCTTTCTCTGTACCTCTGTCTCTCTGTGTCTTTCTCTGTACCTCTGTCTCTCTGTGTCTTTCTCTGTACCTCTGTCTGTGTCTTTCTCTGTACCTCTGTCTCTGTGTCTGTCTCTGTCTCTCTGTGTCTTTCTCTGTACCTCTGTCTCTGTGTCTTTCTCTGTCTCTCTGTGTCTTTCTCTGTACCTCTGTCTCTCTGTGTCTTTCTCTGTACCTCTGTCTCTCTGTGTCTTTCTCTGTACCTCTTTCTCTCTGTCGATCTTCTATTTCTGCTTCATCAGTCAGTGTACAGAATGTTAAAACCCTTTCAGAACAGAAAATGAAAAACACGTAGGATAAAAGTCATTCCAACATAAAACAACAGAAGCAAGGCCTTCATGACTCACGTGTGATACCAACTTAATCCAGCAAATGAATCATGAAAAAATGGCACTGCAAAATAAATCATCCGGTAAAACGGTACACACACGCTCATGTGACACAGACCTCTTAATTTACAAAATGTCTGTGTTCTGAGTAAAACAAACTATCACACTGTGTTTAACGAAGAAATTCAGATGAAAAACCGAAGTTCTGTCATGTTTCTACATTTCTATGAAATTATTGTCTCTCTGCTCAGTTTTGGTTTCACCATTAACGATCATCGTACCGAATTTGGCGAAGATTGTGTACAAGATTTTCTTTCGTATACATAGAAGCTTTTTTATCATCAATATCGTATGCCGTTTGATTTTAGATTATTTAAATGGATCATGCTGTATCCATGTCTGGGTACAATACCAAGTTTAATTAAGACTGGATGCAAGACAGCTCCTCAAACCCTTTCTATAACTATCAAATAATGACCTTGACCTCTGACCTCTCATCCTGTCTACCATATCATAAGCAGATGAATTTAAAGGTCCTATTCATGCCTTCCGTCCTGCCAAATTTGGTTTCTATGCCACTTGTAATAGCCAAAATGCCAAACTTTAAGTTACCCCAATATTCTGCAAACCATGTTAAGGTCTAATTCATGACGTAAGAAAAGACCTACAATAACTATCAATTGTCTAAAATTGCCAAACTCAGCCTCTCGTTCCAGACAAAACGATTTACCGTAAGATTAACCCTTCGTTTAAGTAATTTTCTGATTCAGTAATACAGAGAAGATCTGTTGAAATTTCTCTCATTGTCTGTCAAGATTTATTTCATTGTCTCTGTCTCAGTTACGATGTCGCCCTCTCTCCAGGATGTGTGTGTGTGTGTGCGTGCGCGCGCGCGTGTGTGTGTGTGTGTGTGTTTGGCACATGGATGTCTGTGAGTCTCTTTACTCAAGTTGTCTCGCTGTCTCTCACTCCGTAATTATGCTCCTCTCTCACCATCTTTCTATGTACATGAAAAGTGTCCGTTGTATGTTCCATCAAATGTCATGTTCCTCCCAATGTATGCATCTCTTCTAATAGCGGTTCACTTCATGGACACCGCACCACAAGCCAGTATCATGCACTGAACGACTCTTCCTCCTCTCCTCCTCCTCCTCCTGCTCCCCTAACAATGTGAAGTGTCACTGGGGCGCATCAAAGGACAGTACTGTTCACTGGATTCCTCCACTTCTGTTGGTTGTGTGTCAAAGCCAGGGTCTCTGGAAATGGTTTCCCTGTCAGCTCTGCAGAGTTGTCACTCCATCGTGTTGTTGTTGTTGTTTTTTGTTTTGTTTTTTAACCATAATGTAAATTTAGAAAGTTTGTATTTAACAACATTGAAAACCGGCCAACCAGTCACCCGGAGTCCAAACGGTCAGAGGGGCTGTGAAAGAGAAGCTTCGCTGCAAAAAGGCCCTGCCTTGTAGTCAGCAACTGCCACACGAAATTAGCACAATAATGACCGGCACTTATCATGAGTGAGAGAGAGGTGGTGGATAGGGCAGAGAAGGGAACAGTAACTCAAACCGAATCATGTTGCTTTAAGCCCAGCCGACCACACTGGGCCGTTTTTCAGGACTGAATACCCGTCACTTCTTTAACCTCTTCAGTGCGAAGGACGTATACACACGTCTACTGAAATGCTAGCTTATTTGTCAGAGACGTACAATATACACATCCACGTCACGTCATGAATTTTCTTAAATTTAGTTTGAATTTTCTTTATCCAAACAGACACCAGTAGGAAAGCTTGATGTGTTTTCCATAGTTTCTCAGAAGAAGTAGCGCCCTACCACGCGATATACGGTCATCCTTGGATGTGATTTGTAGTACCTTTCGGAAATTCGATAACATGGCAGACGACTAAAAACAATCTGGCCAAAA
>NC_134886.1:14507741-14575241 GCF_041734735.1 Babylonia areolata
ATTTGTGTTTGACTTGTGATAAATGAACTTTACTCATTGCAGCAAATATTTCAAGAAGCTTCTGTTTGTACATCGTTGAGAATATTTTTCTGTGTTTCCCCCCTAGGCCCTCTTTTCTTGTACCTAATTTGCTTCTTTTTGCAGATTGTTTGTAATCTATCTTCTGTGTGTGTGTGTGTGTGTGTGTGTGTGTGTGTTTTGTTTTGTTTTGTTGTTGTTGTTTTTTCCTTTTTCTTCTTTCTTTCTTTTTTTTTCAACGCCTGTATCGCATATTCGGTTTTTGTGTTTTTCAATGCCTGTATTGTACACTGTGGAAAAAGCAGTGTAGCGCCTAACGAAGACAAAACTGTATTTGTTTGTAACTGAAATCTCGTGGGGTTTTGTGAAAGCCTGTTTTGCACACTTTTGTTTGCCGATGCCAGTGAGGCATACATACCACCAAGAGAACCTACCACTGACAGTGAAGCCGCTGTGTGTGTTACTGTTCAGCCTGGACATATAACGCCTGGATGGATACTCGGTCATTGACATTTTCCCGGGGCTTGATTGACTGAGTGACAAGCCTCGAGGGTGTGACCATGACCTTTATGAGCAGCCACAAGTCTAGGTCTGTGCGTGACCAGGGTGGTGTTTTTTGGGGGGTTTTTTCACGGTTAGCGGTGGTAAAAGTGACGGAGATGGACCGACCGATTCTAAACCCCTCTCTCTCTCTCTCTCTTGCTCGCTCACACACACACACACACACACACACACACACACCATGTCACCCCTACCTATCCACGTAAGACATGTCGGGGTCAAATCACAGCCTGGAGTTGTATGCACATGTGTCTCGTGCCTCCCTTCTCCCGCTTTGGCGTTCTCCAGTTCCCAAACACACAGCACGTGTGGTGTAGCGTATATGGATCAGTCCGCTCGTTCTGACACCTTCCTGAAACTGAAACTCACCCATACACATTGCAATAATAATAATGATAATAGAAATTATATGATTATTATTATTAACATTAACATCATTATTATTATTATTACTAATAGTGTGCATTTATATAGCGTTTACCTGCCGGGCCGAGTCCATTTTACAATACATGTGGTATGAGTAAGAGACATAGGGTAGGTATGGGCAACTGCGAACAGCGTGTAATTGCGAACGATTCGTATACCGCCCCACTTCGAAGCGTTCTTAACGGTTGCATTTCACAATTTAACGTCTGCTTCGACCTTTATCTGACACCTTAATGAATATCTATTTCCAAGAACTAGACAAACATCAGCTATTTCTGGCTGTTTCTGCGCTCTTTCTTCTCTTCGCGCACCACTGCCGGCCAAGGTTACGTGCGTGCTCTCAAAATCCTCAAATCAAGGGAAGCAAGTTGTAGGACTTGAACATTGACACATTTTAAAATAGTTGATTTGATCGGATATGTTCAATGCGCATTATCAGTGTTGAGATAATTTAAGAAAGCATATCGGTGACAGATCAGAACGTCAGTTTTGACAAGAATGTGCAAAATAGTGTCGTTTGCAATTGGATCATAGGGTATTTTGACGCGAGTATATTAATTTGCGAACGATGCTGCAAGTTACTGAGCACTCTCAGAATACAGAATACATAATACAGAATACTTTATTATCTCAACAAGAGAAATTCATAATTATGTGGTGTAAAACAGAAAAACAACACAATAAAAGGGTGTGTTTGTGTGCGGTGTGGGGTGTGTGAGTTTAAATGTCTTTCTGTGTGTTTGTGCATAATTCTGTGATCAAAACCAACAACACAACAGTCTGGTGCGATGTTCCAATAATGTTATGTCTAATGAGTTAAAGACCTGCTTTTGTTTTAATTGTCTACATTACCCAAAGCCATCATTTGCAATTAGACATGCCCGTTCGCATTTACCCTCAGGCACCCTTGCTATTTCAAACGTCGACAAAACGTTGAAAGAACGAGCATACGAACATTTCCTGCAGTCGGAGAAAGCCTTCAAAAACAGAAGTACGTTTGACCATCGTACGACATGTTACACTTACAGAACACACGTTGAGCTGGTCGCTTCGACTGGATCGTTCGCGATTAGGAATACCTACCCTATATATAATTATATAATTCTAAAATATATCCTATTCGCTCTAAATACTGTTCTAAGAAGAATGTAACATCATTCACGAATCGCACTCCTCTCTCACTACATTCCCACCTCTCCTATAGCCATCTACCCACTTTTTTCGTTTTTGTTTTGATTTTGCAAATTCCCCAAGCCCCCGTTTCCGGAACTTACAGACACACACACACACACACACACACACACACACACACTGTCTACCTCCCTACCCACCCTCTTTGCAGATTCCCCAGACGGCCCCCGGGGGTCGGGTTCAGTTCGGGGACGGGGCGCTGCCCACCTACAACACCATTGACCTCTTCGCCACCTCCACCTTCCTCTACGCTCTGACCAACGCCGTGCTCCACAAGTTGATCGACTACAGCGACACGGCCAGGGTACGTTGTGTCATGTCAAGTGTGCACTTCGCGTCGTCCTGTCTGTCTGTGTTTCTCTTTCACCGCCAGTCAATTTATAGTCAAAAATTCCCTCGTGCTTTCAACACAGAAAAGATGGTGTCTAAGAATAGCTGAGGATTCCCATGTGATGTGTAGTAAATACTGACCTTTCCTACCACCGAAAATTAAGAGCATTAGGTTCATGGATAACAGACCCATGGTCTGGCTCCATTTCACTGTGACATGGGTGCTCTACCTAGTAGGCGATGGAATACGACACTGGCGATGAAAGGGGTTTACTTGTAAATTCCTTTAAAATCGGTCGGACCTTTTCACGTCAAGCTGTGGCCAGTCTATAACCCTTCTTGATCACAGTGCCCCCCTCGCCCCCTCACCCCCCATAAACACACCAAAAGGGTATGTAGGTTGTATGTTGTGTGGCGTTAGGGTCGTCCTCTCTCTCTGTCTCTCGCTCTCTCTTTCTTTCTGTATGCGTGCGTGTGTGTGTGTGTGTGTGTGTGTGTGTGTGTGTGTGTGTGTGTGTGTGTGTGTGTGTGTTTCTGTCTCTGTCTCTGTCCGTCTCTTAAAGAAGTCTCTCTCTTGCAGAAGAAGAAGAAATTACATAACATAACTATTCACTGTTTTAGAAAAACAAGAACGTTATTGTAGGAAATGTCGCAAACTTATATCATTATTTGTCAAATATGTTGTGTCCGTTCCCCTTTTATTTCCGGCATTTTATGTGCCTCAAAATTTAATGTCTGTATGTACATCCTTTGCAGACAGGCCAGTGGCCATACAGTAAAACCTCTGTGTGTGTGTGTGTGCGCGCGCGCGGGCGCGCGTGCGTGCGTGTGTCTGCCTGCCTGTCTGTATATTTTTCTATGTCTGTGTGTGTGAGTCTGTGTATGTGCGTGTATATGTGTGTGGACGCGCGGACGATCGCAAGGAATTGTTTTGTTCAGTATACTGTCAGTGTACTGTGTGACTGGAAAATGCAGCGTGTCATTAGTTCACCGGAGACAGGGTACCGGAAGACTCCACTGGTGCAGTACTTTTGGTAGTAATGTATTAGCCTAAAAAGAATGAACAATCCATGATCATGTTGTGAGAACAGTACATGTATTAGTGACGTGATTTCCGTGCAGACCCTCCTAGTGTCCAACCTGGACCTGATCACGTGGATCGTCAGCAACAAAAGGAAAGATGACCTCGACCTCCTGATGACCTCACACCCTTCCACCTTTCAGTTCTATTGGATGCTGTCAAGGTCAATGTTCGAACTAGAGAAGGCGCGTGTTCAGGGCATGGACACTTACCAGGTGAGGGAGGGAAAGTGACAAGGGGGTACGTTTTGTCGTATGGGTCACTGGGTGGGTGTCGTGGAGTGTGTGCAGCTCCATGGATAGCGTGGGATACGGTCGATAAAAAAATCATTAAAAAGGGTTCTATTCTGAAAACATAGATCGAAGGGGATGAGGAGTTGAAGGGGGGTAGGTATATTCAAGAAGACTTGCTTATGTGTGTATGTGTCCCTCGTGATTTGGGGACGCATCGTTTGGCGCCGGAAGTGGGAAGCTTCCTGGAACCGTTATCGTTGCTGTCGTGATAGAGACCCCCCCACCCCCACCCCACCTCCGCTGTCTTCGTAGAAAGATGTAGACATTGATACATCTATAAATAGACTGCTTTACTGTGTATGGGGTTCTTTTTGGGGTTTGAAAAGTAAATCTAAATGAGTAAAGTTTTGTAGTTCTAGGTACGTCGGGTAGCCTGCAAACCTCATGTCGTCGTCAGGCCTACAGGCACGCAACAAAACATACGCCATTTGGCATTACATGACGCCACCCTGTAAGATGTACAAAGCAAATAATCTCCCCAATTTTGTGCGATTATGCCAGGATGGTGGGACGTTTGAAAGGAGGAAGGGGTGGAACAGACATAGGGGCTACATGGGCTTTTTATCAACAACAACACAGCAAAAAAAAACAAAAAACAAAACAAAACTGCCTCACAGTCTGAAAGGTTAACTTCTGCTGATATGTATATTTGCTGAAAATTTCCTGTATAACTGAACACGTTTTCGTTTTCTGGTGTTTCACACGTGAATAATTTTCAAAATATCGAGTAAATTTCAAAAGTGACAGAGAACACGAGAAAACGCTATCTTCTCAACAAAGTTTCAAACATGCTGTGCACTGAAATTATACAAATAGGCCTATATGCAACATGTATATGATACATATTCACAAGATGGACTATGGACTGCGTGTCGAACTAGCCAAACCAAATATACAAACCAAGCAGCAATGTAAATGCATGTGAAGTGTCTTTTATCTTACGGAAAATACTGTTCTCAAATGCAAAAAGGGCCTTTCAGTCTTAAAGGCAATGGCAACCAAAGGTATTGAACAACGCCACCTCTTCCTGCTATACCAATCACTCGTCCTCAGTGTGATCGACTACGGACTCAAAGCAACCTCTTAAAATTAGAAAGAGTTCAAAATGAAACTATGAGGCTGATCCTTGGAACAACAACAAGGAGAGTGACCTGCCCATGGATAACGTCAAGCAGCAGGAACGAACAGCTCTGCCATAAAATAATATAATTATTTTAACTGTTATTGTTTTCTTTTTAATATCATGAGATTTTTTTTAATATCATGAGATTTTTTCCCCATTCATCTGTGTATTGGTGACGTGAAATCGGAGTTTTTGTGCGGTGGATTCGGTAGGAGAGTGCTACAAGGTCCATTTGTGCGTCGACCTGTGTTCGTGGCTGTACTTCAGCCATTGTACCGGCGGCCTCTTTAGGAGCGGTGCTCTTCTACCAGAATATTACACGCCACGATTAACACGAAGCCGAAATCAGTATTTACTTTGTTCTTCGTGTATTAACCTTTCTTTTTTTCTTCTTCTTTTTCTTCTTCTTCTTCTTCTTTTTTCCCCAAACCCTTTTGAGTTTGTTATCGCAACCCTCATTTGCCCAGTTTCTCCCAACCCTCCATTCATCCACATCTCCCACCCCTTCTAACCGATAATACTCAGATGTATTCATAAATACTTTAACAAAATGTCTTCAATCACCGATATGTGTGACGGGACATTAAACAAAATTCCTCCTCCTTGGAACAACAAAAGACACGCCCACAGAAACCATGCGATACCTGCTTGACCTTCCTTCAGTGCAGGCCAGAAACAAGTTAGAACAGGTCAAGACCTACTTCAAAGCATTAGAAAACCCTCAAAACCCACTGCATGACGCAGTCAAAGAACCAAAAGGCAGCCGTCTAGGACGAGGAAGATCATGGATGGGGAAAGCAGAAGACACAATGCAGCTAGTATGCCGACTACAAGACCTGAAAGAAACAAAAGAATGGGAGAAAACCCCCGAAAACCTCAACCATCTATTCAACACAGCCATTTCACCCACTCTAGGAAGACGTTGTCGGGAATGGCCAGAGGGCAAAACTGATGTGGAAGTGAAGCTACTCATAGAAGAAAACAGTAAAGAAGAGGACATCATCATATACACAGATGGCTCAGTCACCAAAGACCAATCCGGTTGGGGATTCACTGCGAAACAAAATGGAAAAACAGTTCGGGGAGAGAATGCTGCCTACAAAGTCACAACCTCCAGCCTAACGATGGAAGTTGAAGCTGTGACACGTGCCCTCCAGTGGCTATCGTCCATCCATACGCCCAGAAACCAACTTGCCATGATTCTAACAGACTCAATGAACCTCATACAGAAAATTGAAAACGGAATGGGAAGCCGAGAGTGGCATAAGGCAATGCGCAACTTTCAGATTAAAAAACTCACATGGTCATACTGCCCGGGACATGCAGGAGTTAAGGGAAATGAGCGAGCTGACAGACTTGCTGGTAACGCAACACCAACGAGTGGCCTACATCTAGGAAAATCGGAAATCCTCAGAAAAGTCAAAGAATATCAAAAAGAACAGGTACAAGGCCATCACACCATCGATCGCCTCAAAGAAATAAAAGCAGAGAGAGGGAGCGGCCGTAAGTCTAACATGAAAGGTAGAGCACGATGCTTTGCAAATCAAACAAATATCGGCATCATTTCCAAACCAACATTGCGCAGATTTCTTCAAAACGGAACAGTCTCTGTGGGCTTTTCCAAATACAATAGACTGAGCAACACACTAGACGCCACGTTCTTGGCATCAGAGATCTTTTCCCATCCCTCTTGCGGCCAATCAGTGGCAGCCTCTGTGCGTGTGTGTATGTGTGTGTTTGTGTGGGTCTGTGTTTTTGAGTGCGTTTGTGCATGCGTGAGAGTGTAAGTGTACACAAGTGTCAGGAGAGTTCTGTGCCTGTGTGTGTGTGTGTGTGTGTGTGTGTGTGTGTGTGTGTGTGTGTGTGAGGGGGAGGTGGGGGTGCGGGGAGGAGGTGGGGTAGAGGATGAGGTATGTGAGTGTATGCATGCCTACACTGTGGGAGCAACAGGATATTGGAACGTATATATTATATATATATATATATATCTTTGTATATATGTGTGTGGTGTTGGGGGTGGGAGATACGGGCGTGTGTGTGTGTGCTTGTACAAGTAAGCGTTCATCTGTGTGTGTGTGTGTTTGTGTGTGTGAGTGTGTGTGTGTGTGTGTGTGTGCCGTGGAAGCTGCGATAGATAGACTAGAAATGAGTGTGTGGAGGAGGGTGGTAGTGGAGGTGCAGGGTAATGTGTGTGTGTGTGTGTGTGTGTGTGTGTTGGAGCTCATGTACGTTTATATGTATTTGACTGTGCTTTCATATCTGTGAAACTGCATGTTTGGTGCATATCTGTTATGCATGTGTGGGTGTATGTGTGAATGTGTGTCTTCATGTTTTACATTTATTTGCTTATTTATCATCATTGTTGTCTTATTTATTTATTATTATTATAATTATTTTATTATTATTATCATTACTACTACCTTTTTTGTATCATAATTATTATTTATTTATTTATGTAAGCTTATCTATTATTTATTCACCTTTTTTTCTTTTTCTCTCAAGGCCTGACTAAGCGCGTTGGGTTACGCTGCTGGTCAGGCATCTGCTTGGCAGATGTGGTGTAGCGTATATGGATTTGTCCGAGCGCAGTGACGCCTCCTTGAGCTATTGAAACTGAAACTTATCTTATATTTCCCCTCGGTTATCTAGTTTGCATGTGTGTGTGTGTGTGTGTGTGACGAAAATTTCTAGACGAAGCATGTAGAAGATACATATGGAGGCTAATTTCAACAGCATGGTGCACGCATTCCTTGAGATTCTCCATCCAAGGATAAAATAAAATAAAATAAAAAATTAAACAAAAAAAAAAAATCAACCATCCCTTACAGTTACATTGCTGGTGATGGCACAGTTCAGCTCTGTGGCTCACAGCCAAACGCGAATCGGTATGAATCAGGGGTGTGTCGTCACGTGCTGTGTGACGTCAGTCATAAAGACATCATAATGGAATGTCACCACACCACATGATTGGGACACAAATAACATCACACGGCTCGTTATTGATATGTCTGCCACGCAGCGCTTTTTGTTTTTGTTTGTTTGTTGTTTTTTATCTGCGGTTTTTTGTTTGGTTGGTTGGTTGGTTGTTTTGTTTTTTAAACGGACGGGGGTGGTGGACGGTTAGGAGAAAGAGAGAGAACAGATCAGTTGGCAGGCCTACGCGCGCGCACACACACACACACACACACGCGCGCGCGCGCGCGGTTGGGGGGTTAGGGAGGTGCTGCGGGGGAGAGAATAACAATCAACGATTCGTTATTTTACTGAGATGAGATAGGTCTATATCCTGACAAACAGACAGACAGGCAAGAACAATGACAATGATTATTTATAACGGTGAAAACACTCGTGTCACCGACTTTCCACTTCGCTGCTGTACTCTTCTGTACATCAGTTCTGACGAAACATGTGTCACGTGATGATAAGTACACGCTGAATATGGCACCAAGTTGTCATCGCGGCACCACTTGGTCAGACAATAGACGTGGTTGTCACTCAGTGATCTTTCAACCGCACAGCTTGCGCCTGCCTTCAAATCGTGGTGAGTTCTGCCTGCTGCCGTCAGCCAGACAGACAAAAACAACAGTTAGTATTATATATATCCTATAGTGAACTCGGTCAGACACAGCCACGGATAAAGTGCAGATCCAAAGAACAGATCTACAGGGTGCGGGGTGCTTTATTATTTACGTAAGACTATTTCGAGGAAGAAATGTTTTCATTATACAGAGTTATGATTCTGCTCTAAATCACAAAGACAAACGGCGATTTAAATGATAATTTAAATGTGGTAAGATTTATCTGTTATCCCCCTTCCTTCTCGCCGTGTCCAAAATTCTCCCTCTCTCTCTCTCACACACACACGTTTTTAATCAGTTCACATTTTAAATTGTGAATAGTTGTTTTTAACATGTCTATTTTTAAAGGCTAATTAACGTGCAAATTTCAGCCCTGAAAATTAACTTCGACATTGGCAACGTCGTGCACTGATCTGATGTGACTCGTCTTGCAGTTTTTCCAAGACGTCTATTCTGCCTGGAACAAGACCGTGCGCCAGCACGTGACGGAAGCCATTTTGAAGGGCATCCGAGATGGTGGGCTGGACGGGGGAGGTAAACCTCTCACCTATGTGGACGGCATTCTCTCCCCTGCCCCTGGTCAGGACGGAAACGGTCAACAGGTGAGGAGAAGTCGTACAGACACACAGACACTGAGACAGAAACGCAGATATTCACAGATAGACGTACAGTCAATTTACAGCTGGCAGGGGTACTGCTGTGCTACGTGGTTGTGCTTAAAGAAAATTTCTTCGAACTGAGAGCTTTAAAATCAGGTATTGGTCTATGTATAGGAGACCTGTTTTCATCAATGTTGTAGAATGAGTTATAAACAAATTATCACGAAAGAAAGAAACAAACGCGTTCATTAATGTAAATGTGTTTTGAAAAAAAAAAGGTTTAAGACAGTATTTTATTTCCAGAAGAAAAACAAATTCTTTCTACAAAGATCTGTCTATCTCTCTCTCTCTTGTTTGTTTACATCACCCCTTCATAGGAAGTTATGGCTTAAATAAAATGTACCCCCACCCCTCCTCTGTGTGTGTGCGTGTGAGTGTGTGTGTGTGCGCGCGCGCGTGAGTGATTAGATTATCGTGAAGATACGAAAACAGACAGACAGGTGTTAAAATAATGGAAGGAAGAAAGCTGGAGTGAAAGAAAGAAATCAAAGCGAGAGAAAAATAATAGAAATATTGGGAAGGACAGAAAAAGATCATTTCTAACTGGTTGTCCCCATCCAACTATGGGCAACGACGGTATGTTCGCTGCCACTTAACATAGATTCTGCTCGGTTGTCCACAGCCACCAATATCTGTTCGCCACCACTTAACATAGATTCTGATCGGTTGTCACCAGTCACCAATATCTGTTCGCCACCACTTAACATAGATTCTAATCGGTTGTCCACAGCAACCAATATCTGTTCGCCACCACTTAACATAGATTCTGATCGGTTGTCACCAGTCACCAATATCTGTTCGCCACCACTTAACATAGATTCTGATCGGTTGTCCACAGCAACCAATATCTGTTCGCCACCACTTAACATAGATTCTGATCGGTTGTCACCAGTCACCAATATCTGTTCGCCACCACTCAACATAAATTCTGAATGGTTGTCCACAGCCACCAATGGGCAACGACCGTCTGTTCACCACGGCATCTGCAGCCAATAGTCTGCTGGCTGCCTGGACGGTGCACAACAAGCAGGGCCAGCTTCTGTTCCTCCCTGGTCAGTTGGGGCTTCCTTCGTCTGTGCGGTTGTTTTTTTTTTAATTTTTTATTTTTTATTTTTGGTTTTTTGTTGTTGTTGTTGATGTTGCTGTTTGTTTTGTTTTTTTCCATTCAGCTGCTGGGTAGTAGGCTGTTGGTGCCTTTCTATATTTCCTGACAACAAACACACACCACACACGTATAATCATGTGCACATACGCGCGTGCATACACACGCACGTGCATGCACACATACACATAGGTACACACACACATACACACACACCACATGTATGCGCGTATCACCATGCACAATGCATATGCATGCTTTCATACACTGACACACACAACATACACAAACAAACGCGTGTGTCCATTCACACTTGCATGCAAACATGCGCACACACGCATGCATGAACACATACAT
This sequence comes from Babylonia areolata, assembly GCF_041734735.1. Classification (NCBI taxonomy): domain Eukaryota; kingdom Metazoa; phylum Mollusca; class Gastropoda; order Neogastropoda; family Buccinidae; genus Babylonia; species Babylonia areolata. Next base: position 14,518,461 of record NC_134886.1, read on the forward strand.
GCACACGCTCGCATGCACTTCCCCCCTCCCACACTCACAAACATATATGCAAGATAGGTGTAGGATGGTTGCAAAAATTAACGCTATATTTAGATTCAAATCTCATCGAAAATATAGTTGTGCTTTCAGGTACTGCCCAAAAGTATGCATGCCTTTATTTCAGAACACCCATATCCTCAAGCCGTCTCCAAAATGAGTCTAAAAGATGGCTATGATTTTCTTTTCAAGAAGTATTAAGTATCCTAGTATTTTGGTATGGTTTATTTACAAGACGTTTTAAGTATCTAAAAATAGGTATGTTTTCAGGCACCATAAGTATCTAAATGTGGCTTCCTTTTTATGAAGTGAGAGCTTTTTATTCAACATAAGAACCTGTCCTATGGTGGCTTTTTGGTGGGGAGAGTGGGGAGGTTGCGGGGTGGGGGGAGGGGCGTCTTAACTCTTTCCATACGAACGGCGAAAGAGACGACATTAACAGCGTTTCACCCCAATTACCATCATCAAAATATTGCAAGCGGAAGGCTCTTATACTGAAGACGTGAATGTTGACAAAGAATACCACAATTCTGACGACGGAAGCTAAAGGTTGGGTCATTCAGACACCCACTGGACATCCGAGGGGTCTGTGTAGAGGAGAAGAGAAGACTGGCCGTACTGAGTGAGTTAAAAAGATATCTAAACATGGCTTTGTCGGGATGTTTTGTTTTTTTGTTTTTGTTTTTGTTTTTCATAATATTTTATTAAGGCACCAGAAAAACAACTGTGCAAAATGTTTTTTTTTATTGGTTAATTTTCAGGCACTCCCCGCCTTCCTCCCTCCCCCCCCACCCAACCCCCCTTTGCCCCCCCCCCCCCCCTTTCCCCGCCCCCCCCCCCTCCCCCCTCCACCACACCCCCAAAAAAAATCTGAACACGACTTTGTTCATTTTTCAGGCACCCCCGTTGATGTGGCGTTAGCGACGAAAGGTCTGGTGAATTACGTCATTTCCAAATACAAAGAGGCCTCCCTGATGAACGTGCTCCATTCCACACTGTATAAACACTGTCAGGTGAGGTGACAGGTGAAAGGTCACACGGAGACAGGTGTTAATCATATAGACCCTTCCACACAGACAGTTTGAAGGATCATGTTTTGTTCAAGGTTTCGCTGTTCGAGGGGCTGAGTCATGGATGACTGTAAGGGTAGGAGGGGTCCACCTGGCGTTCCAAACTGGAGTCCAGGCTATGTGAAGTGGGGTGAAGTCCTGGCTATGTGAAGTGGGGTGAAGTCCTGGCTGTCTGAAGTTGGGGAAGTTCTGGCTGCCTGAAGTGGGGTGAAGTCCTGGCTGCCTGAAGTTGGTGAAGTCCTGGCTGTCTGAAGTTGGTGAAGTCCTGGCTGCCTGAAGCTGGTGAAGTCCTGGCTGTCTGAAGTGGGGTGAAGTCCTGGCTGCCTGAAGTGGGGTGAAGTCCTGGCTATGTGAAGTGGGGTGAACTGGGCTGCTCTGGTATTCCAAGGCGGAACTCCTGCAGGGAATGGAGCTGGATCACACGCGCCGCTTCAGTTCAACTGACCCACTTTCACACAACTCTCTCAGCCTCCTCTTTCCCCCGGGCACTTGTTTTACAGCTGAGTTATGTAACGCCATAGTAGTCATTCTGACACATTTTCGCAGAACCTAGTTCATGTTTCCGTGAAAGCAGTTTCCCTCTCCAGTTTCTCATCTGTAGCATACCTACTCGGTAGAGTTGTCGCGTCCTTTTCAAGGTCTGGGTTTAGCTACAGGTCAAGCATGCAGATGCCTTCGTTAAGAAAATAGAAATGAAAAAGGTTTCAACAGTGCCTAAATGTGTTGTAGCGTATATGGGTCTGTCTGTACGCCATGCTGGCTCCTCTATTGAGACTGAACGTGAAACATGATACTGTGTGTGCAGAGCATTCCTTGTTACTTCCCGTTCAACTCGGCGGTGATGAGGAACGGCACTGTGTTCAACGGCAGCCTCCCGACGCCTGATGTCCTGTTTGGCATGCGCGGCGGGCCTGTGACCCCGGAAGAGTACAGCGCCATGTTGGGCGAGCCTCGCTACGGACACAGGACGTCAGCCGATGCGCTGCCGGAAGTGGATTCGGCAGCGGCGCCTTTCTTCTTCTGGTCCGTCCCTGTCTACACGCAGGCCATGTGTCTGCTGGCAGCCGGTCAGATGAAGAACTTGCAGGGCGAGGCCAGCAGCATTGAAGAGCTGATGGGCTCTTTTCAACCCAGCAGCCAGCCAGTGATCTGTCTCTATCTAATCAACTGACTGTATCGGATCATTCTCTCTCTCTCTCTCTCTCTCTCTCTCTCTCTCTCTCTCTCTCACATTTTTTGTTTAGTTGTAAAGCTTATGACGATATTCGAGAAAAATGTGTTGTATTTAAAACAAATTCAGCAAAGTATGAAGATATTTTTGGAGTGCTTAATTTAAATCAGGAAACTTCACTACAGTCACTTGCAAAATATATTGCAGAAGCGAATAACATGCGACGAAAAAAAACTCAACAATAATAAAATAGTATCAGGTGTTGCTCATTGTGAAAAGTGAAATCTGTGTTGTCACTCTCATATGGAAAATATTATGTTATACATTTATATATGTTTTTGTTTTTATTTCTCTCTACATGCCATTACTTTGAATGGATGGTCGAACTGCACTTTGTTGCACAGATTGATTGATTTCGTTTTGGTTTTGGTTTTCATCAATATTATTACTATTGATGCATGTTGTTATTTGTATTATGAACCCCCATGTCATTAGGGCTGTAAAGCTATTGACATTAAAGTGTTCAGTGTTCAGTGTTCAGTGTTCTCTCTCTCTCTCTCTCTCTCTCTCGTAATTGTCAATTTTCAGAGCTCTCTTTTTCTGTTGGTATATATTTGGTATGTCATGAGGCTTTTATTGTTTTTGATTAGGAGAGGAACTTTTCCGCATTTGCTTCAATAACTTGGAGGGTATTGGTTAGCTCCCTTGCTTTCAGAAAATGAAGATGTAACGGGGTCCCAAGGAGTGACTAACCAGGCTGGTTGTTACAGTTCTGTCTGAACAGTCATCGGTACAGTGATGTTTCACTGTTCAGCTTTTTCCCTTCCTTCCCTCCTTCCCCCCTCGTTATGAATTTCTACCCGTCTGATTTACTCATGAGGTATAACACTAAATCATTTATTGCCGCAATGTGCATGGTAACATGCTGCACATATCTTTTTGTGATAACTTACTTTATAAAACTAAATAGTGCATCGGTAGCGTTTCGAGAGAAAGAGATCAGGCGAATATAAGAAAGGGTAAGAGACATTTTGACTTTCCAGGAAATTTCATTGTCTCGTTATACTGTTGGACTACATGTATTGGTTTGGGGATACGGAGTATGATTGTTTTGTTACAAGGCTGGACAAAAATCAAAATTGATATGATCTACAATCTGAATTGTTAGAATAATGTGATACAGCAGCATGCTGTGTGTGTAACAGGGTGGAGAAAATCAAACTCACCATCCATAAAACGTCTTTGCCGTTAAAGTTAGGTCAGAACAGTGCAAAATGTGTATAGTCTTAACCCCGAGACTGCTCAACCTTGATCATGGAATGAAATCTGTGTCTGTCTCTCTCTGTCTCTGTCTGTCTATCTGTCTGTCTGTCTCTCTCTCTCTCTCTCTCTCTCTCACAGATATATATGTGTGTATACACACACACACACACACACACACACACACATATATATATATATATATATATATATATATATATATATATATATACATATATATCGGGTGTCCCAAAAGAAGTGAACCGCTTTTTGACAATTATTTTCTCAGTGATAGAGAAGTCGAATTCATTGAAAATTTTCACACAGTCACCTTAGTGTATCATCAACAAGACTGCAAAATATCTAAAAGTTCGGACGCAAATTATTTGAGCATTGTCAATTCAAAACAGCATGTCAAAAAATCCAATATCAGAGCTGTGCAATGTGACCTTCAAGATGTTCATGCCAGTTGCCAAGTGTTGGCATCTGTCAATCAGTGTCAGTCTAAAAGTAGCGTGTCTGGGTGTCAAGTCTATTGATTTTTCTTTCTTTTTTTTTTCGTCTGTATCCAAAATCAGTTCTATTCAAAGTTTCAGTTTGGAAGGATCAACCATGCTTTGAGTGAAAGTGATAAGGTTACCATTGAAAACTGTTTCAAGGAGAAAGGCTGGGGTGGAAGAAGGATCGTAAAGGAATTTCCAGGCAGGGGGTAGAGTCATGTCACTGTAAATAGACTTACGCACTACAGGGTCAGTAGCACGTAAAATTGGCAGTGAGAGACCCAAGACTGCTTGTTCTGAGGAGAACAAGGACCGTGTTGAGGAACTGATTCAATCCCAGGAAGAGAACCCAGGGACCCACAAATCTGTTTGAGAAGTTGCAAGCGATTTACAAGTGAGCAAGTCTTCTGTGCAAAGAATGGCGAAAGAACTGGAGCTGAAGCCCTTCAAGAGGATACGGGTATCAAGGCGGGACCAAAATGTAGAGGGAAAAGAAAAACTCGCTGCCGTAACTTGAATGACCGCTACTCGGCCACTGATGTGCAAAGGATCATTTTCACAGACGAGAAAGACTTTATGTTAGAGATAGCTAAAAATCGCCCAAACGGTCGCGTTTATGGGAAACGGAAACGAGAAATTCGGCCATCTCGCCTCTGTCATGAGACATCTAGATTTTCAAAAAAGATAATGGTTTCAGCTGGAGTATCCTGGAAAGGAAAAACAAACATTCATTTTATTGACACTGATAGAGCTAATGTTAATAGTGAAAGCTGCATTCAGTTATTGGATGACAATCTTCTCCCGGATTGTAGGCGTCTTTATACTAGAAACAATTACGTGTTTCAACGCCCATCTGTAGTAGGCTACACCAGAATTCATCAAGAAGGATGAATGGCCTTCACAAAGTCCTGACTGTAACCTAATGGATTATGCAATATGGGACTCTCTGAAGGAAAAAGTTTACCGTGGAGTGAGAGACAAAGTGACCGAGCAGGCATTAAAAGACAGGATAATTATGTCATGGGAGGGGATATCAGTGGAAGAAATACGTAAAAGCATTTCTGCTTGGAAGAAACGGCTTCGTTTAGTCGTGTCATTGAGCATAAACTGAAATAAGTGAGTTTTCCTCTGATATTGGATTTGTTGACATGCTGTTTTGAATTTGACAATACTCGCATAATTTGTGTCCGAACTTTTGGATATTTTGTAGACTTGTTGACGATACCCTAAGGTTACTGTGTGAATATTTTAAATGAATTCGGTCTCTCTATCACTGAGAAAATACTTGTCAAAAAGTGATTCACATTTTTGGGGACACCCGATATCTCTCTCTCTCTCTCTCTCTCTATATATATATATATGTGTGTGTGTGTGTGTGTGTGTGTGTGTGTGTGTGTTGAAAATATTTCTAAACTTCTGTTGCACATTTCAATGATATAATTGTACAAAGCTGAAATAATCTTAAGAAAAGGACGTGTAAATAAAGAATGGTAATTGACATCCCGACCCGTCATCTCAATCTTTAATCATAACTGAACAGACAAAGCGTATTTAGCTGGCGTAATCGTAACAGACAAAGCGTATTTAGCTGGCCGCGATAATCGTAACAGACACAGCATATTTAGCTGGCATAATCGCAGTAACAGACAAAGCGTATTTAGCTGGCGTAATCGTAACAGACAATGCGTATTTAGCTGGTATATTCGTAACAGACAAAGCGTGTTTAGCTGGCATAATCGTAACAGACAAAGCGTATTTAGCTGGCGTAATCGTAACAAAGCGTATTTAGCTGGCATAATCGTAACAGACACAGCGTATTTAGCTGGTATAATCGCAGTAACAGACACAGCGTATTTAGCTGGCATAATCGTAACAGACAAAGCGTATTTAGCTGGCGTAATCGTAAGAAAGCGTATTTAGCTGGCATAATCGTAACAGACACAGCGTATTTTGCTGGTATATTCGTAACAGACAAAGCGTATTTAGCTGGCATAATCGTAACAGACAAAGCGTATTTAGCTGGCGTAATCGTAACAAAGCGTATTTAGCTGGCATAATCGTAACAGACACAGCGTATTTAGCTGGTATAATCGCAGTAACAGACAAAGCGTATTTAGCTGGCGTAATCGTAACAGACACAGCGTATTTAGCTGGCATAATCGTAACAGACAAAGCGTATTTAGCTGGCGTAATCGTAAGAGACAAAGCGTATTTAGCTGGCGTAATCGTAACAGACACAGCGTATTTAGCTGGCATAATCGTAACAGACAAAGCGTATTTAGCTGGCGTAATCGTAACAAAGCGTATTTAGCTGGCGTAATCGTAACAGACACAGCGTATTTAGCTGGTATAATAGCAGTAACAGACAAAGCGTATTCAGCTGGCGTAATCGTAACATACAAAGCGTATTTAGCTGGCGTAATTGTAAGAAACAAACAGTGGAGGACAGGAATAAATTTAGAACCCACAAATCTGCCATGTCACTGGTGAGGATAAAAGGTTGTGGCGTTTGTGTTTAGCGCGAGCTGTGTTTATGTAGGTTTATTTATTTGTGTTGCTTGTGTCTTGTTTGAAGACAGCTAACACACTGAATATTTGATCGTATGCTGATATAGTGTTGTGCTGATATCGTGTTGTGCTTCATGTAGAGTCTGTGTAGGGGTAGCCTGGTCGTGGTTACTGTACATGCATTTGCGATAGACCAACACTCATCTTTGTTTTGAGCGATCAGTTTTAGGGAAACACTGAAGGTAGGGGTTTGGGGGTTGTTTTTTTTCGCAGTCTCTGTCTTCTACGCCATTTCAGTGATATTGTATGCAGGCTGGTTCTCACATACACACAGGGGAGGGGAGAGCAATGCATATTGTGGCTGCATGAATGAGTCAGAAAATTTTAATGTATTTTCACACACACACACACACACACACACACACACAAACACACTCACAATCATACACACATTTACACACACATGTACACATATATGCACCAACACACGATCATATCAAAATGGATACATTTTACCATTCTGCTGATTAGTTATATTACAGTTTAAGGCAACATGAACAACATACTCCAAGAGAAATTATGGTCTGTAAATGTCTTGTACTCCCCCACCCCCATCCCCCGCAGTATTACCTGCACACAATGTGGTCAATGTGGCATGTGATAACAAGGTGGAATTGTACATTAGCAATAATATTTATAACCAGTTTTGCCACCATATTGTTCTTTCTGTCTTTCTCCAGCATCAGTTCAAGCAATTTGATGTGAAGCTGGGATGTGTATTTGTATATATATATCTATACATTATTTTCAGTCAAATGTTTATTGATTAACTTAACAGGAATGTTAATATGTTTTTTTCATCTGTATGTCTGTTTACATCATGGATCAGGAATGAATTATGGAGTGCCATTTCATATGCATTTCCCCCCTACTATTTTTGTTTTCTGTTTTGTTGATTTTTTAGACTGCACCTTTCTCTCTCCCCCCCACCCCCAACCCCCCTCCCCAAAACTGTATGTGTGACAGGCCCATAGATTTGAAACTATGTATGATGTTTGATTCTTGGCAGTCACTGCTATTTAAAAGTGTGTAAAGTACACACTTCATCCACATGTTTGCATCAGACTGCCTGTGCCTGTACAATATATGCTTAAATATGTACAAGGTATTCATTTGCATGTATAGTGCAGTAATTTAAAACTGTGCCATACTGGATTGGACAATCATGCTAACAGATTTTAAACTTTTTTAGTAATTCTGTGAAGACAGAGTCACCAGGTCTATCTGGAGTAAAAAAAAACGACAAAAACAACGACAACAACTTATATGCTGATTGAAATTAGCCTACTGGTGTTGCATTACCGGTAATATTGTTTATCACTTTGATGGCAAGACATTACTCACGTATAATGAGTCATTGATTCCTATCCTCAACATTATGATTATCAAAGCTGAAAGTGTGCAACAGTCTACAGGTTAAAGCATTGGACTTCCAATCTGCTAAGGGTCCCGGGTTTGATTCTGATGGATTAAAGGTTGTTTCTTTTCTGATCTCCCAGGTCAACATGGATATATATATATATGTGTGTGTGTGTGTGTGTGTGTGTGTGTGTGTGTGTGTGCCTTAACTCTCTTAGTGCCTTAACTCCCCATATGTGTATACACAGGAAGAGATCAAATCATGCATGCTAAAGTTCCTGTAATCCATGTCAGTGTTCAGTAGGTTATGAAACATGACACCAACCAGGATGCGCAGCACCAAAAACAGAGAACAGCTGTCCACACTGAGGTAAAAATATGTGCACACATAAACTCACATGTAGATAAAAGTGGATATGGGAGTAGCAGCACAGGAGTGCAGGAAAAATACAAAATCACAGCTTGTCAATGTGTACTCATTCCCCAACAGAGCAGGAATGTCACCTCACACCCAATGTAAAGGTTGGCCATTCATCATGAATTCTTTACAGTACTCTCTCACATGTATACAGATTATCAAAATCAGACTTTGATCTGGTCTTTATTTAGAAACTTGTGTGTACAAACAGATGGAACAATAAATTCACTGAGACACAAAAACTCTGATTATCATTAATATCAATGTGCGATAAGGAAAACTCCACAGTAAGTTCTCAATAAATGGAATGAAACAATGTTGAAACTGGTCCTGAATCTGATCTCTCTGTCTTACACACACACACACACACACACACACACACACACACACACTTCACATGCTCATTGACAACCAAGCGAGAACAGCACTTGTACATTTACATGAACATTACAGATTGAAGACTCCAGTTATCTTTTTTTTTCTCAGTCTAACATCAGAAAACAGAAGAAACTGAGAAATTAAAGTCTCTGGAAGAAACAAAACCAAACAAGAAAATGGGGAAAAAGACAGTCACAATTTACTTCTCACAAATCTCAACCATTCCGTGTTTTTCAAAAACTTTCAACACATACATTCAAACCAAAATGACAACACACACACACACACCAACACACACCAAAAGAAAAACAAAACAAAGACTGGCAAGCAGACATTTGTGCCAATTAAAAAACAAACAAAAACAACAACCCCCCCCCCCCCCCTCTCCAACAAACATTAATTAAGCAATTTACCAATTAACATATTGATATTCTAAAACAAATAAGACTAAGATGATAAGAAAAGGATTGATTTGAAACAAAACAGGATAAGATGAAAATGACGAAATGAATTTTCCAACAGAAGTTCAAGGCAGGAGAGGGCATGAGTTAAGACATTGAGAGAGTGACCCTCAATCATCGGAAGATTTTCCTCAGCTAGTCTAGGCCATCAGGGGAAAAAATCCAGTAATTAAAAAATACATATTTCAAGAAAAAAATTTGACACACACACACACACAAATAAACTACAAATTAAAAAAAAAAAAAAAAAAAAGGAGAGAGAGACAGAATAAAAAAGAGAGAAAAGTTTAAGTCCAAAAAATAGACACAGACACAGACAATCATGAAGACTCAAAGAAAAGTCAGCACACCACATCATTCCAACTCCAAGACAAGTCAAAATAAAGCTTGTGTCACACACACACAAAAGTTCAATGGAATCAGTACAGACAGGTTGCACACCAAACTGGAAATCAAAGCACAGGGTTCACAAAAAGTTAAGGACCACTTGGGAACATGCACAGTTTTCATGTTCAGAGTATGGTGAAATGATACTGAGTTTCTGGAAAGCAGTGGTGTATGCAACTAATGGAATGAGCACCGCTCAAATGCATTTTCAAGCTGTTAATGGTGCACGTTCCTGAAACAGCCCTTTGTGCAATCAGTAAGAGGCCATAATTATGCAGTCTGCATAATCTTAATTCTCTCAATTACTATGCTTTTTTTTTCTTTTTTTTTTAAATGAAACTGTGCCCATGTTTATGGAGTGATCTTTAATATTTCTTGGTTTTCTCCAAATCACCTCCCCTTCCACAGTCCGTTTGTCTGATTCCATGCACTGCTTCAGCATGGAGGAAGGTGGCAGAATTGTTGAGACAGCTTTCTGCCAACAGGTCTGGGTTCAATACCAGGTGTCACCATTTCTCCCAGGTTTGACTGGACAATCAAAATGAGCATCCAGTCATTTGGATGAGGTGATAGACCAAGATACCATGTGCAGCACGCACCTGGCGCACCGAAAAAGAACCCATAGCAACAAAAGGATTGTCCACTGGCAAAATTCTGTATAGGAAGTCCACTCTTGTTGGTACACAAATATATACAATGCATGCACTCAAGGCCTGACTGCTGATCAGGCATCTGCCGAGCAGTTATGGTGCAGCACGTGTGGAATTCTCAATGCAGTGATGCCTCCTTAGAATATGAAACTGCTTCAGCCCTCTCTCCTGCCCCCCTCTCCTGCTCAATACCAAACAGGACAATATGCCCACTTGAAGGTCAATCCAGGGCAGAAAACAAAATTGAACTTTTGACTGAGAAAACTAGGTATGACGGCCAAGTGGCTAGTGCATTTTAATTTCCCTTTTGAAAATCTGCCAAATCCTGGTGGCACTGCAGGGTGGGTAATGTCTGGAGATTTTCTGGGATCAAGGAATTTGGAAGACCTGCTTCGGCATGCACTTTCATCTATTTTCACCCATCCCATGTGTTCATCCCTGCAGAAGATTTAGCACCTGACCAAACCTCAGTCTGAAAAATTAAAATGTGCATGTCATAAAATACCTCGACCCACACCTGGGCCTGGTGCATTTTAGAATCAAAATCTATCCAGTATATGTAGGCCCAATCAGCCTCAAATGGAATATGCCCATCCTGACATTGAACAAGCAGAGTTATATGCCCCTTGTGGAACAAGCTGACCAACACTCTCTTGCACAGATTATATATATACAATATTTTGTTGACAGGAATTGACAAAGATGGTTACAAATCAGGAATGCATAAGAAGATAACCATGATGAAAAAACAACAACCAAACAAAAAAATAATGACAGGAAAAACATTTGAAAAAAAGTGGTAATTTCTCACACTCTAAAGACAAAACAGAAACACAGAGACATGTGAACATCAGTCAAAACTGAACAGATGTTTCTTCGGACAGCACTGCATGACCTGGGCTGCTGTTTTCAGACTGCCAAACACAAAAATCATCTACAGCATCTCTTAAAGGTATCCTCACCAGGAGGGTGGGGGTGGGGGGGGGGGGAATCAAAATGAGTGGTGGGAGAATAACGCCGCTGACACTGAAAATTTGAGCAGCAAAGAAAAACAACAATGAAACAAAAAGTTTTGGGTTTTTTTCCCAAGAAGGAATTAACTAGTAACATGACACAGACACAATACATTTGCCTTGATAAATGATTTACATAAATAATTCAAATTAAAAAAAAAACACACAAAAAGAACAAAGACTTTCTGCTTAATTATCAATGTACAAACAAACAGTGAGCAAAATACGACTACAAAACATGCATTCACTCGTTCACTCACACACAGACAAACACACCCAGTTGCACCCACAACTACACACACACTCTCAAATACTCTAACACACTCCCACAAAAACTACTTCATTAACTACACAAACAATGTGCAAGATAGGACTACACACATGTACTCACATGAACACATATGTGAGTACATCTACACATGTATACACACACAAACACACACACATACAGTGCTGTTACACAAACACATTCACTCCCTTTCTCACATTCACATATGTGCAAAACACATACACTCTCTCTCTCTCTTTTTCACAAACACCCACACATTCTCTCTCTTATGCATCCACAAAACACAAAAAAATTCTTTTGCACACACAAACAACCACACCCTCTGAGTCTCTCTCTCGCACAACTACACATGTACAAAAACACTTTCTTTCTCTCTCTGTTCCTCTCGTACACCACTCACACACTTTCTTTCCCTTTCTCTCATACATTACTCACAAAAATAGTCCTCCACCAACAATCTAAAGTGAATCTTTAAGGTACTGACGCAGATGAGCAAGGTAGAAACCAGTCTCCTGCAGCAAAGCTTTGCTGTAGACGTTTACTATATAGATTAAAGTCAAGAAATCGGTTGTGCTGAAAAACGTGTCCGCAAGGGCAAAACCAAGGGTGGACGGAATGAAGCCCCGGCCGTATTCAACCATCCATGTTTCAGCCTCAAAGGACACAGCTGTGGCCTCTCCCCATGCATGGAGGATCGTGTCACCTGCAATGCAAGTGTAGAGGGTCATTTTTTATTTCATCTATTTAGTTCAGATTTTAAGAGGTCAATGCATTCAACGATTCATACACACAATCACACACACACACATACACAAACACAGTGACACACTTGCTGTGTCTCTCTCTCACAATTCACACAAACACACACACACTGTATTACTCAGAACAGCACTGAATTGCAGAATACCTGGCCCAAATGTAGTCCTTTCCAGAGCTCCTTCCTTCCACTGGTGGAATGTTCCATGCAGGATGGTGTCTGATATGTTGGCCCAGTATCTCCCTGCATGTCAATTACAGCAAGTACTTTTTCAAACATATCTGGTATATGCCGTATAATTCATGATATTTTCTATGTACCGGTGCATATGTGCACACACGCACACACACACACACACACACACACACACATTTTTACACACACACACACACACACATATATATATATATATATATATATATATATATATATATATATATATGCATACCATGAAACTTAGACATACTTCCTAATAACACACACACACAGAGTCACAAGCCACCTAGAAAGAGATCACTGAATTAGAACGCCAAACATATTCTATTTTCATTTCATCAATCAAAGCCAAGTTGAACATTTATGATAAAAACAACAACAACCAAACAATAGTTCCACACCAACACTATTAACATAACTACTCTAATCTTGTTGCAAATGAGTTTATGCTTGCCTGAGTGCCCTGTAGTATCGACGGCTGATCCAAAGAACAAAACATATTCTGTGAGAGAGGCGTGAAGCAAGCACATAGCTCCCATCCAGCCACCAGCGTTCATGAAGATCCACTGGATGTCCTCATCTGGCAGGATGTGCCCTGGGTACTTCCTTCTGAACTCCTCCAGCACTTTGCTGTAGGCATTGGGAATGTCTTGGTTGCTCTCCACTGCACGGTCAAACATCAAATGATAAACAATAATATTATTGTACTATGAAAATGATCACAAGAGTGGTTGATTAAAAATTTTGTCTCTGAAGAGTTAGTAAGAGAGAGAGAGAGAGAGAGAGAGAGAGACAGAGACAGAGAGACAGAGAGACAGAGAGAGAGGGAGGGAGAGAGGGAAAGAGAGAACAAGAACAAGAACAAAAACTTTAATCTCCAGGCCTCCGGCCCCTAGAAAGAGGTCTAAAGTACACAATATCATATGGTGATCATGCAGTGACAACAAAATGTAAAATACATACTTACTTAAACCTGTAGGAAAAAAGTTCTTCTTGTGCATAGTAAATTAATTCTGAATTTCTTCATCACTGTCAAAGAATTCCTGTTGTATCTTCTGGGCATTAAATATATAAACGCAGAGTTTACAAATACTGTAAACAGAACCATTCTTCAGCAAGTAAACATACAACTGACCTTCAGAGTTCAGATGTTTTTGCCGCAGATTATTGTAAAGGACACAATTGTTTATAAAATGGTTTTCATCTTCGACCACGTTACAACGTTTACATGCGTAATTGGAATTACATTTGAATGTTCTCCTGAAAAATGATCCATTTATTGGGAGCAAACCAAGCTGTAATTTTATCAAACAGTCCCTAAAACACTTTTTATCCACAAAGTCAAAATATTGTTCACACTGAAAACCAGTTTTAAACAGTCTGTAGTTATGATATATATCTTAAGACATTACTGACTCGTCCCATTCTTGCATAAATATATCTTTCATTCTTTGCTTGAATAATGACAAAAACGTTTGCTCACAACCAACGCCCTGTTGCAACTGGACATATTCAAACCCAAGTCTGAATAAAGTATTTTTTTTACTAAAGACACCCAGCATTTTTTTCCCCTTTCATCCAGGTTAAACAACATCAAATATGCCTGTCTGGGTAATCGGTGCACATTCATATTCAACAACCTTAACCAGTACCTGATACACCTTATAACACTATTTATATACAGTGGATAATGTCCTAGTTTGCTGTATGCAAACCTGTTTGGTACTCCAAGTGGTATGTTCAAAAAACGTTTACATGCAAAGGAATGAACCTTCTCAATATTTTCAAGTCTATTGAGACCCCACATCTCAGAAGTGTACAAAAGAATGAGTTGTGCCTCAGCATCAATTGTTTTGAAAAAAACATCCTTTGGAAATTTTCAGCTTCGTTATATATTTTATACAGTCAATACATGCATGTTTTACTGCTAGAGGAAAAAAAAAAAAAAAAAAAAAAAAAAAAAAGTATATATATATATATATATATATATAGAGAGAGAGAGAGAGAGAGAGAGAGAGAGAGAGAGAGAGTTTCTTTTTTTGTTTTTTTTTTTTTGTTTCAAGAATGTAGTGGAATAAGTTTTTCTTCCTTTAAAATTACAGCCAGCCCTCTGGGCAAAAAGGAAAAAGAAGTAAGTCATGCACAGGTCACATTCAATACAGGAAGAGAAGAGAAGAGGAGAGACAGAGAGACAGAGAGAGAGAGACAGACAGACAGACAGAGACATAAACAGATACTGAGAGACAGAGAGACTGAGTTGGGAGAAGAGAGAGCAAAACAATAACAATATCGAATCATCATCGATATCTTTGGATATAAATATATGTAATAATATACGATAACTATGGTGTCACATTTGACTGACTCATAAAAGAATGATGAAAATTCACTTAAATGTTTTAAAGTTCAGTTCACTTTTTAAATTCTCAAGAATATGTCTCTGTAACTAACCCCCAGAATATGTAAGACCTGCTTTACAGAAAGGCGTGGTTGTGATGAGAGGTTTTTAAATTCTGTGCAAGTGTCGCTAATCATTTAAAGTGAACATTAAGAATACGGAGCAATACCATGGAATATTTCATGCTTGAAAAGGCCTTTATTACATGTAATGATGAATAATAGAAATATAGCCTTAAGAGCGAGGATGTCTACTTGTTTAAAGTCAGAATCTGTCAGAGAGGTTGATTTATTGATATTTCAACAGCTCTTTTTCAATGGTTTAAACAGAAAATTGCTGGCTGAATCCCAGGTGTAGAAGCATAGTCTAAACAAATCGGAATAAATGAATGCAAAGATAGCTTCATTGCATAAAGTTAAAAAATATATCTATTTTTCTGAACTGACATAGTTTTGAAGCAAGATTTTTGGACATAACTTCTAGCTGTTTAGACCAAGATAAATAGTTATCAACCATTATTCCTAAGATTTTATGATTGACGACTATTTTTTCATTACCAATATAGAACACTGGTAAATTTTGGGAAAGGTTTTGTCATTTTGTCTCGTGGTAATCATTATCAATTTAGTTCTAAGTGGACAGAGAACCATGTGGTTCAAATGAGTCCATTTCACAAGACTGTTGATACTTTCTTGCATGATAAGGTAAGCCCTCTGAGCATCAGCAGTAGTAAAATCAAGAAACATGTCTTGTCTGTTGTCACATTGGGCTTTTAGAGATAATGATTAACAGACAGATGGACAGACAAAGAATGTGAATGTGAATAATTTATTCATTATTAGGTATTGGCCCTTCATGAGCTATGATGAAGGGGTGTACATGGACATACAAGCACATCACAGCCAAAATAAAATGTAAAATACACACATCAATGCTCAATAAAATTGAAAATCAAAATTAATGATTAAATTATGTTGATCATGACAATACATTATCTCTTAATTCAATTCAAGCATAATACATGAAAACTGACAAATTCCAATCATCACTATGGATCCTCTGTGTGTGTGCTTGTCTCTGTGTGTCTGTGTGTGTGTGTGAGTGCGCACGTGTCTGTATGTGCGTGTGTGCATGCGTGCGTGCGTGCATGCATGTGTGCGTGCGTGTGTGCGCTCTACTGAAATAAACATGGCAGTTAATATAAGAAAACAAATGTTATATGTGTATATGAATTATGTGTGTGTGTTTTTTGTTTTGTTTTGTTTTTTTAATGTTGTTATTTGTTTTTGTTTTTATTTTCCTCTTGTTACTATGTTTTGGTCAAATATATATGTATATATATATATATATATATATATATATATATATATATATATATATATATATATATATATGTAAGAAAACACATATTATAATAATGATGTATTTGTTTATGTGCACATGTTTTCATGAACTTTTTTGCTGTCCCATCATCCATGCTAGCTTATAAAAGATCGAAGATCTTTGATACATGGACCAATTCCTATGTGACACTAAACATCTTGAACATAAATTCTCTTTAATATTCATAACAGTTTTCCAGGTGGATGATCAGTAGCAATGTCTTTAATACAATTTTACTTTATTAGACTTATTTAACTGTTGAACATGCACATTACAAGTTTGTATAATGTGTGTGCATGCATATTTTGTGTATGTGTCTGTCATGGGAGTTGGGAGTGGGAGTGTGTGTGTGTGTTTGTGCGTTTGTGTGTGTGTGTGTGTGTGTGTGTGTGTGTGTGTGTGTGTGTGTGTGGCTGTGTGTGGAAAGGAGTGGGGTGTATGTATGTGAATGAGTGTAGATTGTGGGAGCTATACATTGTGTAGAACTCTGCATGAATGCATGCATGTGCTCAATTTATGTGTGTAACCTATAACAGTATAAGTGAGAGCTGAGTTTTAACAAATTTAAGTGAAGATTGTGGGAACTATGTGCAAGGGTAGAGCTCTGCAAAAATTCATGCATCTGCTATATTTATTTGCATGATCAGCATTGTGTGTCTGTGTGTGTGTGCATGTGCGTGTGTGAACACATAAACGTTTATAAATTTGCATATGTAATATGTATAATCCCACTGAGTAATGTTGTGTGTGTGTGTGTGTGTGTGTGTGTGTGTGTGTGTGTGTATGAATGAGTATGTATGTGTGTCTAAGTGAGTGTATGAGAGTGCGACGCGCTCTTCCTGGGGAGAGCAGCCCAAATTTCACACAGAGAAGTCTGTTGTGACAAAAAGAGAAATTATACAAATACAAATACAATCTATGTATCTGTCACTTTACTGAATTTAAAAATTTTTTTTTTAATGTTTTCACTTATTTGCTTAATTTGAATTGAATTATTTCATTCCATTTTTTGCTAATGTTTTATACAAATTTGGGGTAGGCTCTCAAGGACTGATCAGCATATTGGGTTTATGTGACGGTCAGACATCTGTTTCTTTTGTGTGTGTGTGTGTGTGTGTGTGTGTGTGCATGTGTTCAACAGCAGATGTGGTGTAGTGTATGTATAATGGATCAGTCAATTCGCTTTAACACCCCCTTAAAACCGAATATTTATAACTAAAAGTCAACAAAGACTGATCGAGAAAACTATAGAATTAAAATCTCACTGCAAAAAATATGGTGCAAAAAATGTTGGTAGGTTTCAGATTCTATTGTTTCAGAAGTTAAATGGGGCTTCTTATTTTTCTTCTTCTTTTCCTTCTTTTTCTTCTCTTTCTTTCTCTCTTTTTTTTTTTTTTTTTTTTTTTTGTTTGTTTGTTTGTTTGTTTGTTTATTTTTTGTTGTCTTTCATTAAACTAAAATCCCTGCCCCCAATGGCCCTCTCACACACACACAAAGGACACACACACGATGAATAAACACACACACATACGCTAAGTACACATCACATGAAGGCATACAATCTTTCGCCAGGCGTGATCCAGATCGCGATCACCTCATCACGCCACTTTCCACTCGGACTGCGCTCCCAACGTAACCATTCTAATCTTACCGGTCACAAATGTCAGAGTGCACTGGAACTGCAAGGCCAAGTAACTAAGTAAAGTAACATTACAGTCACTATTCAAGAAAGAACCTTGTGCAAGCCACTCACCAACATATTTTCGGGCGATGCCTGCCACATCTTCTTCAGTAAACAGGTAAGATTTCTTTAGCAACCAGTAGTGAATGCAGAAACAGAAGAAGGATCCCACAAGAAAACTTTTAGCGATAAAACGAAGAGCACCCCAAACCATCTTGAGCAGACTGTGTTCGAAAAAGGGAAGGAGAGTGCTTTTACTTTGGCGACGTTGCTACGAGAATTATTTCCCTTCATATTTATGGCGGCTTCCTTGGGAGAATCATGTCTGACATAAGGGTGACACCACTTGGTGAGTTGTATTATTAAGCAAGCTTCGTATAAAATTTATTATTTTACTGTTTTGAAGACTAAGGACTCCTTTATTTAAAAAAAACAAAAACCAGGAAATTATCACAGTTCAGTAGAGACAAATCTATAGTATGGCAAACATGTCGTGAAAATAAAACAAATGAAAACAAATAAAACTCATACTGCAAAGTGGTTGTGTTTTGTAACATGATGAGAATTAATTTCACTGGCATTTACTTTTACAATAAGAAATTGATCAAAATGTTTCAGTTGAAAATAATTTATTTTTATTAATTAGTGATGAACTACAAAAATGACACACACACACTTGCGATCCATGGCCTCGATTATCATTGGCTTACCGCTTGGACCTCTTTTGCTGTTTAGGTCATCACTTGGTTGAAATTGTTTATGAATCCAACAAGAATAAACTCAACAAGAATATATTATAAATATTATTATATATCTGATCTGGAGACGGATGGGCTCTGCCAGATTTGACTTTCTCAAGACATACTTATGAAAAAAAGATTACAGAGAACATACCAGATCATTTGCAGCATGGGTTAACATTGCCTCTGAACTGAACCAGATTGTTACTGTACTACTATTACTACTATAGTGGAGAAGGGAAGAAACATGTACATGTATTCAGTGGGGTTTTTGGTCAACAAGAATGTAAATGCAGTTATTGGATGCTGCCCAGTTTCCAGCAGAATCATGACCATTCACTCACGAGCCAAACAATTCAGCATCATGGTAATGCAGATATATGCCCTCACATCAGACTATGATGATGACCAGATGGAAGAATTCTACACCCATCTTCAAATAGTTTTCAACAAAGTTGACAAGAAAGATGTCCTCATCGTTCAGGGTGATGGGATGCCAAGGTTGGTACATATGCCCAAGAAGGCTTGAGGAATTTATGTGGCCCCTATTGGAATGAGAACATCAATTATTGGGGACTACACCTGCTAGAATTCACCAGGCAGTGATAATGACTTGGTTCTTGCAGACACTCATGGTGAGCATAAGGCATTAGACAATAGACTAGTTCTACCTCTCTGTATAGTATATGACTGTAGTATAATTAATAATTTTGTTTTAAAAAGATTATGTTTGTTTTCTTTTTGTGATATTTATGTTTTTGTGTGCCCAGTTCTTACTTGTAGTTGTACATGTTGGCATTGTTTTATTGTCTCAAGTGAAAGATTGCCATTAGATCTCAGACCATTACTAAAGGGTGGATGGTGCAGGTATGATATAGCTTGAATCTGAAAAAAAAAAGTTTTCACATTTGAACAGTATCTGTTTTGATTTACTCTGATTTTCACATAACACTTTTTTGTTTTTGTTTTGTTTTTGGTCAGGTGCTGGACAGGGTAAGTACATTTTATTTGTTGTTCACGCATTGAACTTTCTAAATGTTGTTTGATGTAAGTCTTTCTCTGATAATACATAGAATAAAAAAAAAGAAGTAGACCTTAGAATAGGAAAACAGATATATGAAAAAAAACACCCATGAAAATTGACCAAATGGATAGAGATTGTTGATGTTTATGTAAGTAAGAAGTAATTTGTATTTAATCAGGCTATACTTATCAATCATACATTTAATTTTGTATTGGTCTGAATAGCATCAGAAATTATATCATCCATACTTTTTCTGCAGTTCAGTTATTTTCAACAGTTGACTGCGAGAACTAGAATAATCAAATTTTGTGCATGTTTTAAAATCAGTTACAGCTTATTTAGACGCTCAGACTAATTTATAGTGAAACTGGTTTCTTGATTATTACCTTTTCTTTAGTTTATTTTGTCAGACTAAAGGATAGGAAATAGATTATGTTGTCTGCTGAAATGATCATTGGTTATTAATGGAGCAGAGGCCTCCACTGAAATATACCTCCAAGAGAAAAGCTGATTCAGTGATTACTATACTGTCTGATGGAATTATTTTGATGAGTATGTAATATATTGCTGAGAATGAGTATGTGATCAATTGCACATAAGAATTTGATTATTTGTTACACATTTAATATAGAAAAATACTAGATTTATCACTGATATTAGTTATAGAAATGGTGACATTTTCAAATTGAATTGTAAATGTATGTCAGATGTGGGCCGGAGCTGCATTCTGGTCAGCATTGGGGGTCGGAACATCATGCTGGACTGTGGTATGCACATGGGTTTCAATGATGAGGTACATGTATACACTGTACTACAGGGAGAAGATTCTGTTGTCTGTCTCTAGAGTCTGTGTTCCTTGTTTGTTTTGTCTTGTCTTATTCTACAGCATCAGAAAACCTGCATTGCCCCATCTCTTGATCCCTTCAGTTCACCTTTTGAGCTGACAGATCAACAGTTGAAGATGCACTTAGCATTGGTCTCTTTATGTCCTCTCAGAAAATCCAACAGCTGTGCTGAGGCCCTTTTTATTGACTGCTGCTCAGCATTCGACACAATAGTACTGTCAAAACTATATTAAACTGAAAGAACTCTCACTGCTTGAATCAATTTGTGCATGGATCCTAGATTTTCAAAGATGCAGACCATAAGTTGTTAAAGTTTGTGACCTACCTGACTACCTCCTCAGCCTGTATTCTCAACATGGGCACCCCATAAGGATTTGTAAAACTTCCACTGTTGTACTCATAATTGACTGTGACTGTGCAACTCATAATGAATGTAACACCATGGTTAAGTTTGCTGATGACACTTCTATAGAAGGGCTGATTACAAACAGTCAAAATACAGGGAAGAAGTACTGGAACTTGTCAGCTGGTGTGATTGAAACAACTCAGTGTTTCAAAAACAAAAGAATTAATTTGTAAATTTCAGGAAGATCAAGCCTTCCCCTTTATTACTTGTCATTAAAGATAAGCAAGTAGATATCATCAGTGAAATTAAAGTCTACAGAATAGATATCATCAGTGAAATTAAAGTCCACAGAATGATCATTTATAATGAATCAGATTAGGAGAAAAATATAGTATTTAAGCATAACAGTGCCCGTACTTTTTTTGGTGCCTCATAAAGTTTAGAATAAAAATAATAAATCATGTTTAAAGTGTACAGAGCTGTCATTGAAAGTATGTTTACCTTTGCGACTATGATTTGGCAGAGAAACATTTCCTAGGCAGAAATCACAGGTCTGAACAGAATTGTAACAACTACCACCAAGATTATCAGTCTTACCTAATAACACTGGACAACATAAACCACAAAGGGCTACTCAGAAAAGCAAACTCTATCATCCAGGATGACTCGCATCCAACATATAGTATCTTGAAGATGTCACCTTCGGGTCGTTGGTATTGGGACTAAAACCTACAGGTGCTTTGCATGCACAAGTACCTATGTTTTAGGCATAAGTGTTTGAAATTGTACTGTATTCGTATTTGTATATGATTTTCAGTGAATGTTAGTATCTTTTGTGAACTATCTCCCAACACCACATATTCCTTTTGACACTGGTACACTTGATAAAGACTGTTTTCTATCAGAGAAGGGCTGGACAGTGGTACAGTGTTTGGTGGTTTCAGAACAGCAGCTGTCTTGTCTGTTTTTCTGTGGGGCCTCCTGTCTGTCTGTGAATTTCGTTTATTTGTTCAAACACTTTTATGTTCTTTCATATTCTTTCATCTTTTTTTTTCTCTCCTTTGTTTCTTCATGACTTTTGTTCATTCTTTGTTTTTTGTTTCTTGGTAATTGTTGTTGGTGTTTTGGGGTGTGCATTTATTTGAAAAAAATCAACTTGTTTTTTGTCTCATGGTTAGTAATATACCCATTATTTGTTTACAGTTTTGACAGATGGTTTTGAAAGGTGCTTTGAAACTGAATTGTTGTTACAGCAGTGGTGGTTCTGATCATCATCCTTATTGTGTTTATCAATATTTGTATTAATGATATATTGTTGTTGATTTTTATTTATATATTTTTTAAACATAATTAATTGATTATCAGCAAGTATTTGCTCTTGTTGAAAAGGCTTTAAAGGTGCAAAAACTCAAATGAAAAATATGATAACATTTGAATAATCAGATCATTTTTTTTTAATTGGTTCACTGCATATCATGATATCTTTGAAAAAAAAAAAAAAAAAAAAAATATATATATATATATATATATATATATATAACTTTTTGCTTATGGTTTTCATATTTGAACCTTTATAAAGGTATTTATTCATAAGATTTCAAATATACCAAGTTGACAAGGTGTAGTACATTGATTTTCTTTCTTTTATATTTTTTTTAATTCACATTGTATTTTTCTTGTAGAGCTGTTTATGTGTAAGATTCTATTAACATATATGTCAGATTCTGTTAAACTGAACAAGCCAGTGTGTGCACTTACATGGTGATAATCATCAGTATAAAAATGAAATACCTGCTCATCAGCTGTATCCCATCCACATGTTGGCATTTTTCATAGATTACTTGTTGAGAGGCTGAAACAGTCTGCAGGCAAACTTGACATCAATGTCTTGTGATAAAGGGAAGTTATTTTTGGTGGCAAGCATTAGCAAATTCGCTCCCTTGAAAGCAAACATCCAGTTGAGCTTGGTCATTATGATATGTGATTTGAAAATATTTTTTTCTTTTCAATACTGACACAGAAAAGGTTTAGAGTTGGTGTTGGAAATGATTGATCCAGTTTGATTAGTGTTAGCAAAAGTATCTCTCTTTTTTTTTTCTTTTTTTTTTTTTGGTGCATTATTTTCATTTGTTTGGGGGATTGTATTATTCTTTTTGCCTCGGATCTTTGTATTCAGTGATTGAACCACAGTTGTTTTAATGTGTTCCAGCGAAGGTTTCCTGATTTCTCATACATCACAAAAGAAGGCACTCTCACCGAACATCTTGACTGCGTTATTATCAGGTATGTTACCGTGGTAACTTTGATGCCAATGAGTTGTTAATGAAAAAACAAACTTAAGATTGTGTGGTTAGTACCATTTCCAGCTTTTGGCCAACTCCAAAAAATGAGTTCTGCATATACTGTTCCTGAAAACTACTGTTCAGCATGATAAAATATGGTGCAGTGTAGTTAATAGAATGATACAGAACAGGAACAACACCATCAAAATCAGTTTGGAGCGCATAAAGATGGAAGATGAAAAAACTGACCAAAATAGACCTACATAGGCATGTTGTTGGTCTCTGCCCAGAACAGGTGATGATCTGATCCTGAGAGACCATGTGGTTAGTGGTGAAAGATGGATCACGTTCATTCTTTGCATGTGTGTGATTCTCAGATTTATTCAGTTGTGGAGTTGAGTTCAACAACCTGTTAGCTGATGCCCTAGACTAGAGATAAGGTCGTTTAGGGTTTGGGTCTTGGTTCAATGAAGTTTGCATTGTTCGAGGGTGTGTGTCCTGGGATTGTAAGTGATCAAGAGACACAATATTGTAATAACAGCCTTGGATCAGTTGGGTATGTGTGTGCATGTGCATGCACATGTAGGCATTTGTGCACACGCATTCTGCTTGCATTTGTATTTTGCATGTACATTAAAATTTTCAAAGATGTACCTGTGTGTGTACCTGTGTGGTGTACCTGTGTGTGTACCTGTGTGGTGTGTGTATGACAGCCACTTCCACCTGGACCACTGTGGTGCCCTGCCCTACATGACAGAGATGGTGGGCTACAGCGGCCCCCTCTACATGACTCACCCCACTAAGGCCATCTGTCCCATTCTGCTGGTGAGTCCCATGTTTTTCTTGCCCTCATGGGGATCAAACTCATGTCCTCCCAGTAATTTTCCTGATGAGTCTCATGCTTTTCTTTTCCTAATGAGGATCAAACCCGCACCATGCCAGTCAGTCCGCAGTGCTAACCACTTTGCTAAGGTGACTGGCATTTTTTTTCCTTTTTTTTCTGAGGCATTTCATTTGCTGGTAAGTGTCACATTGCTTTTTTAATTGTTTGATTGGTTGGGTATTTTCCCCTTCCTTTTTTGAGGTGTCAGCATCTACTGGAAAGGTCATTCGAACAGCAGTTTGGAAGCTGAAATGGTATTCGTGCTAACACTGACAAACATGAGGTTTTTCAGACAGTAGTCTGAAATGAGACTGCAGGAAGTTTAGGAATAGTGGTGGTTCCTTACAGTTTTGTATACAATTGAGGTGGTGATGCGAGATTTCCAGACTGAGACAGACAACCCCAGTCTTATCTCTGTTTCAGAGAACATACGTTTTAATTTATGATAAATATAATTGCATCAGTATAACAAGAGAGGAAGAGAAATGATTTCAAGCCACATGGCAGTTTTGCTGTTGGAATGTTAAAGCTTCCACCACCCTCCTTACAAAAAAGCTGATAACTAACTTCCCTCAAAAGAAACGGTGGTAACCATCCAACAAGTGTTCCACAGTCTGTTTGCAGACCTTCAGTTTCTGTCCTTAAATTGTACCTGATGAAGGCTTACACCTGGGGTGCAAGAATCAGCCAGTGTGACTTACCTTTTCATGACACTGAACTACATAGATCAGTAAATTATCATGTAAGGTTTGTAATGTGTGCCTACTCTTCATGTTTTTTGTGTGTTCTGCTATCATTTTATAGAATGACAAAAGAAGATGGTTAATTAATGAATTAAATTTTAAAAAATACAAATAGAAACAATGATTGGTGAGAGAGAGAGGTCCAGTGGGTCTGCGGTAATTTCTTTGCCCCCCCTCCCCCTGCCCCACTCACCACCTCTCTGTCTACTCCTCACACCCCTCCTGTCTTTGCACAGTTGAGATTGGACCACTCTCCATGCTGAAAATAAATTTCCACGATGATTGCAATGCTTTCTTTTTAGAGATGGTGTCAAACATTAAAATAGTCAGATGTTGTTTCCATCAGCTCACAAGGTAGATACAGATCAGAAAAAATATCAGGATGACATTATTGTAGTAACTGGAATCCATCTGGTACATGATGGCTGTGCCAGGACTGGTGGTTACCTGTGAAAATGTATCATTTCATTTCTACTTCAGGAGGACTTCCGCAAGATCACAGTAGAGAGGAGAGGGGAGACGAATTTCTTCACATCGGATATGATCAAGGCCTGCATGAAGAAAGCCACAGCTGTCAACCTGCACCAGACTATACAGGTCTGTTTTCTGATGGGTCTGAAGGGATCATACACAGTCATGGAAGTGTGGAAAGGTCTTGGAGAAAAAATTAGAGAACCATTTCCAGGGCAGGAAGAGTCTTTGGGAAAGAATATGTTACCCTTCAGTGTTCTGTTACAAATGATCTCTTAACAGTTTTCTGTGTTTTAATTGTTGTATCTCTTTACAGCACTGCCTTTTCTCTTTTCCCTTATCCTCAGTCTCTTTACAAAAGTGAAATTATATCAAATCATGTAGCTTATAGCCTAGCCAAACACAGACAATTCCAGGGCTGAATACCTGTCATCGACATAAAAAAAAACCCCTACAAAACTGATCTGAGAACAGTATAGTTTTGTTACAAGGCTGATCTGAGAATAGTATAGTGTTATTTCAAGGCTGATCTCAGAATAGTATGTTATTATTACAAGACTGATCTCAAAATAGTATGGTGTTATTTCAAGGCTGATCTGAGAACAGTATAGTGTTGTTACAAGGCTGATCTGAGAACAGTATAGTGTTGTTACAAGGCTGATCTCAGAATAGTATAGTGTTGTTACAAGACTGATCTGAGGATAGTATAGTGTTATTACAAGGCTGATCTCAGAATAGTATAGTGTTGTTACAAGACTGGTTCTGAGGATAGTATAGTGTTGTTACAAGGCTGATCTGAGGATAGTATAGTGTTGTTACAAGGCTGATCTGAGGATAGTATAGTGTTGTTCCAAGGCTGATCTCAGAATAGTATAGTGTTGTCACAAGGCTGATCTGAGAACAGCATGGTGATCAACTAACTGAAACAAAAGTAACATAGATTTAAAACTGAGACAGCATGTGAAAGGAGTGTGTGTGTGTTGCTGGGGCAGGTGGATGATGATCTGGAGATCAAGGCCTACTATGCCGGCCACGTCCTGGGGGCGGCCATGTTCCACATCAAAGTTGGCCAGCACTCCTTCGTCTACACAGTACAGCACTGGTTTTGTTGTGGTTTTGATATCTTTTAGAAAAATATCTGTTATTTTTTTCTTTAGTTTAGTTTCTTGTATGAGTGTGTGTGTGTGTGTGTGTGTGTGTGTGTACAGAGTACACCACTTTTTGTTGTTGTTGGATTTCTTTTTCTTTTTCTTTTTATATAGGTCTTAGGGTTCTTTGTTTAAGTGTTTATTTGTGTGAGTGTATGTGTGTTTGTGTACATGTGAGCATTTGTGTGTCACTGTACATGTTTATCCTTGAGTCTTTATAAAATCTGAAAGAATAGGGAGAGAGAGAGAGAGAGAGGGTGGATGATTTTAGGGGACGAAGGATGAAAAGAGAGAGTGAAAGCGAGTTTTCAGAACTTTTCTGTTAATACTGTAAACACTTATTGACTTGAACAGTTACTCTTTCAGCTGAATTCTGCTTTTCTATAAGTGGCACCTGCAACTTAATGTCTGTGTTTATATCAAGTTCATTTATAAGAGATCCCTTTTTTATGAAATTGAAATTCATGTCATGAACTTAGCAAAATCTGCAGAGCTTTCGTAACTCCTCTTGAGGTTTTCTGCATGTGAATTGTACTGCTTTTCATTCATTGACATTTGTATGAAGCTATTGCATGTATATCTATACTTAATTCTTAAAAAAACAAAACAAAAAAAAAAACATATATATTTATGTATCATATCTATACTAATGAGGACAAATCACAAGCATAAAAGAAAACTACTCAAGGTACATGAACACAAATGGCATAAGATAGTAGCACACACACATGCATAAGGAAATGTTTGACACAAAGGTGTAAAACAGCGTACCACATATATAAGGTGAGAAGGAAAAAGGTCAGGCAGAAGTGCACAAAAACATACACATAAAAATAACCAAAACAAAGGAAAAAAACACAACATCAGAAACACGAGAAGGTGAAAATTTAAAAAGTAATGTAGCATCAAAGACTTACCACAACAGTATTACATTCCATTGACCAAATCCTTGGACAAAAACCATTGCATATTTTAAACACTGAGCAAAGTCCTCCTGTGTACACCAGAACTAGGTTCTTTTCACTACCAAAGAACAATTACATAAATCTTCTGGACCAGGGATCAATAACTTACAATAGTAATTTTGTTGACCAAATCGGTGTACAAAACAACTGCTTATTTAAAGGAATAGAACAATGAATACTCTAGAACTACATTCTTTTCACTTCCCTGGAATAGCTATACACATATATCATGAATCCATGCAGTACAGAGACCAACAAGTTATCACAACAGTATTACATTCTATCAACCAAGTCTGTTCAAAAAAGACTAGGCACTTCATAACTATATTCATCATTACCGCTGGACAGCTATGTATATACTGAACCCTCTGGTGCAGGGGGACTATAACATGACGCCCGACAGGCACCTAGGGTCGGCCTGGATAGACAAGTGTCGCCCTGACCTCCTCATCACAGAGTCCACCTACGCCACCACCATCCGAGACTCCAAGCGATGTCGGGAACGGGACTTCCTGAAAAAGGTCCACACCTGTGTGGAGAATGGCGGAAAGGTGAGAGAGGAATGGGAGCCATTGCCTGAGTGTGTTGATGTTGAGAAATAAGTGGCAAAAATAGAAGAAGAAAAACCACAAATCTGTTTGTATGTGTGTGCATGAGTACAAATTTTCAAGTTTACCCACACATGTGCACATACACACACACTCACACACACTCTAGTGAGCACTTTTAGACACCTGTGCATGAATATGAAAGTCCACAACCAGGCACTTGCATGCAGACAAGAATACACTGATACATCTACACACATGTTCAATTTCACCTTCACATTGACACATAAAGCACATTCACACACACACACACACACACACACACACACACACACACACAACCTACACAACCTAAACAAATCATCTTCACTTACTCCTTCACCCTTATCCTTCCCTTTTTTCTTTCACATTTCTCCTTGTCCTTTCTCCTTCATCATCTTTTACCATTCTCCATCATTCCCTTTACCATTCTCCATCACCATTCTCCATCATTCCTTTTCACCATTCTGCATCATTCCCTTTTACCATTCTCCATCATTCCCTTTCTCCATTATTCCCTTTCTCCATTCTCCATCATTCCCTTTCTCCATTCTCCATCATTCCCTTTCTCATTATTCCCTTTCTCCATTCTCCATCATTCCCTTTCTCCCTTCTCCAGGGTCTTTCCCTTTCACCATTTCTGCTTCATTCCCTTTCACCCTTCTCCATCATACCCTTTTACCATTCTCCATCATTCCCTATACTCCATTATTCCCTTTCTCCATTTCCATATCCTTTCTCCATTTCCACCATTCTTTCCATTCCTTTCCCATATTCCCTTTTCATCATTCTCCATCATTCCTTTCATTTTTTCACCCATTCTCCATCTTTTTCTGCCATTCCCTTTCACCTTCTCATATTCCCTTTCACCATTCTCACCCATTCACATTCTCATTATCCTTTAATCCCTATTCCCCTTCCTCCTCATTCCTTTTACCATTCTCCTCCATATCCTTTCTCCATCATTCCCTTTCACCATCATTCCCTTTCTCCATCATTCCCTTTCACCATTCTCCATTATTCCCTTTCACTATTCTCCTTCATTCCCTTTCTCCATCATTCCCTTTCACCATTCTCCATCATTCCCTTTTACCATTCTCCATCATTCCCTTTCACCATTCTCCATCATTCCCTTTTACCATTCTCCATCATTCCCTTTCACCATTCTCCATCATTCCCTTTCACCATTCTCCATCATTCCCTTTCTCCATCATTCCCTTTTACCATTCTCCATCATTCCCTTTCACCATTCTCCATCATTCCCTTTCTCCATCATTCCCTTTCACCATTCTCCATCATTCCCTTTCACCATTCTCCATCATTCCCTTTCACCATTCTCCATCATTCCCTTTCTCCATTCTCCATCATTCCCTTTCTCCATCATTCCCTTTCACCATTCTTCATCATTCCCTTTCACCATCATTCCCTTTCTCCATCATTCCCTTTCACCATTCTCCATCATTCCCTTTCTCCATTCTCCATCATTCCCTTTCTCTGCCATTCCCTTTCACCATTCTTCATCATTCCCTTTTACCATTCTCCATCATTCCCTTTCTCCATTATTCCCTTTCACCATTCTCCATCATTCCCTTTCTCCATCATTCCCTTTCACCATTCTCCATCATTCCCTTTCACCATTCTCCATCATTCCCTTTCTCTGCCATTCCCTTTCACCATTCTTCATCATTCCCTTTCACCATCATTCCCTTTCTCCATCATTCCCTTTCACCATTCTCCATCATTCCCTTTCTCCATTCTCCATCATTCCCTTTCTCTGCCATTCCCTTTCACCATTCTTCATCATTCCCTTTCACCATCATTCCCTTTCTCCATTATTCCCTTTCACCATTCTGCATCATTCCCTTTCACCATTCTCTATCGTTCCCTTTCACCATTCTGCATCATTCCCTTTCACCATTCTCCATTATTTCCTTTCACCATTCTCCATCATTCCCTTTCACCATTCTCCATCATTCCCTTTCTCCATCATTCCCTTTCACCATTCTCCATCATTCCCTTTCTCCATCATTCCCTTTCTCCATTCTCCATCGTTCCCTTTCCCCTTTCCCCCTTGTTTCCTTCACCATTCTCATTCGCCAATCTCCATCACTTTTCTCCTTTCTTTTTTCACTTTTCTCTTTCACCTTTCCCATTCTCCCCATTTCTCCTACATCTTGCCTTCACCACTCTCCTTCACTTTTCTCCTTTCTTTTTTTTCTTTTCTCTTTCACCTTTTCCACTCTGCTTCACCTTTCTCCTTCGCCTTCTCTTTCATCCTCCTTCACCTTTCTCCTTCATCTTGCCTTCACCACTCTCCTTCACTTTTCTCCTTGAGCTTTCTCCTTTCTCCTTTTCCCCCTAGCTTTCTCCTTCATCTTCCTTCTTCAACATTCTTCCTCATCATTCTCCACCTCCATTCTTCTTTACTGTTCTCCTTCATTCTCCTCCTCCATTCTCCTTCCCCTTTCTTCCACACCATTCTAATTCACTACCAGCTCTAGTTTGCCAGTGACTCTTGTCTGCACTGGTGCATGCTGTGTATGTTGACGTTTCCCTGATGCCTCAGGTGCTGATCCCAGTGTTTGCCTTGGGGAGGGCCCAGGAGCTGTGCATCCTGCTGGAGTCCTACTGGGAGAGGATGAACCTCACCATCCCCATCTTCTTCTCCCTCGGCCTCACCGAGAAGGTCTGCATCCCGCATGCAATGGCTGTGGCCACCACACAAGATGAATCGTTTTTCCATCTCCGTTTGATTTCTTCCATTTATGTGCATGCTCTGTACACATGACATGTTGATAGGAGTATCACTGAATTTGTGCAATGTTAAATTGGAATTACAATTGAGCATGTCAAGTCAGTCAATCAAAAATACTTTATTGATCCACATGGACAGTCATTTTTTAATTCATTGCACAAATGTCTTTCCGGGTAGTTTGATAAAGTATTTTGAATGATTGATTAGTTATTTGGGTAATGAATTGAATGTACTTAGATCAGTTATTATGCATGGTGAAACCCAGTCATTATATGATACAGACACACACACACACACACACACACACACACACCAGGAGGCATAATATGTGGGATGCTCCTATGATCTGAAGAGGAGATGGGCAAACCACAAAAGCGAATGCAAACTGAGGAAAGGCACCAAGTGTTCAGTCGCTGCCCATGTTTCTTCCACCCCTCACCTTACTGACGACAGCCTCAGCTGTTTACAGGTGACAGGGAGCAGGTCAACAAAGTGGAGGAGCTGAAAAGAAGAGAATTGTTTTGGATATGTAACCTTGGGACGGTTTTTGTTGGACTGAACTTGAGAAGCAACATCCATTGGTTTTTGTTGTGAACCAAAATTGTGGAGTTACCAGTCCGTTTATCGTGGTGGTGGTTATGCATGATCATTGAGATACAGAGAGTGTGTGAGAGAGAGATGTGTATGTAGACAATTGAAGGAATATTTAGAACATGATATATATTTACGTAGTAGAAGATGTCATGTAAGGTCAGAAAGATGACGTAGAAAATAACATTACATCACCTATTAATTATGAGCGTAGTGTGTGACCAAGTAGCAGCAAAAATTCATATCTTAAATTTTTTTGTTTAGGTATTGGTTTTCAACTTTGTTAGAGATATATATATATATATATATATATATATATATATATATATATCACTCACTCACTCACTCACTCAGGCCCATAACTACATTGTTTGATGTTCTCATGCCAGTTCTTCCGCTGTCTTCCTCTTCTTCTCCCGCCCTCGATGGTGCCTTGCATGATTGTTTTGGACAGACTGGTGTGTCGAGTGTTGTGCCCAAACCATATCAGCTTGCGTCTCTTCACAGTTGAAAGGAGAGGTCCTGAGGTCCAGCAAGGTTCTCAATTCTGCTCCGTACATATTCATTGGTCCTGTGCTCGATCCAGGAAATTTGAAGGAGCTTCCTCAAGCATTTGTTCTCAAAGGCCTGGATCTTCCTTTCAGTTTCGGCCATCAGTGTCCATGCCTCGCAACCATACAGTACAATGGAGACTACCAGGGCTTCGTAGGGTTTGAATTTTGTGGAGAATCGGATGTTACTTTTCCACACTCTGTTCAGTTTGGTCATGGCTGCAGTGGCTGTGCCAATGCGAATTCTTATTTCTGCTTTGCTGCTTCCATCTTTTGTCAGGGTTGCTCTTAGATATTTGAAGTTTCCGACATCTTCCAGCTGTTCTCTGTT
The DNA here is from genome assembly GCF_041734735.1 of Babylonia areolata. NCBI lineage: Eukaryota > Metazoa > Mollusca > Gastropoda > Neogastropoda > Buccinidae > Babylonia > Babylonia areolata. The sequence continues at coordinate 14,550,718 of NC_134886.1, forward strand.
CATGAAAATTTATATATATATATATATATATATATATATATATATATATATATATATATGCATATGATATTCTGACTGTCTCATAAAAACATTAAAAAATAGCTATGAAAACAGTAACATTCTCAGATGGTGGGTGCTTTTTCATGTCTCCGGTTCCTTTGTGGATATTGTTGCATTGCGCAGTTACTGAGGTACAAAGATAACGCATGAGAAAAGAAAGCTTGATTCGAAATTCCCATTCTTATGAATAACATCCTCAGTTTACTTGAAATGCTTTTTGTCCAGGATAGATATTTTTACAATGAAACAGTGTGAGTGTGTGCCACGTGTGCTTGCAAGTTTGTTTAATGTTGTGCAGCACAAAACATTAGTATAGGCATTGAATCTATTTCTTTGTTGTTGTTTTTTTTCAGGCCAACAATTACTACAAGCTGTTCATCACATGGACCAGTCAAAAGATCAAGAAGACCTTTGTACAACGCAACATGTTTGAGTTCAAACACATCAAGGTGTGTGTCTTGTCATTGTTTTCAGATTTCCTGGCTGTGTTTAGTTCGAATATGCATACACGTGGGTGCAGACACATGGACACAGTCGCAAAAGTTTTCATGGAGGAATAAGAGATCTGTTAATGAATGCTCACACAGACACAGAAACACACACTCACGCACGCATGCACATACATATCACACCCCCTCCTCCCACACGCACATACACACAGAGTCTACCCATCAACTCCCCACCCTCTCCCACCCCAACATATATATATGTAGTCTGAATACTGCTGTTTAACATGACATAATTGGACCACACTTCATTCTCCATAGAAAGTTTGGTTGTTGTTTTTGTCTTTTGATTCACTGAATATGCAGGAAAGTGTTCTAATATGTGGCATGGCTTTTGACAACAAATGGCTATTGTGCAGATGTGTAAACTTAACTCTGACAGGTTATGTGACTGTATTCCAATTATTTTAGCCAAATAATTAAATTCATTGTGAGCTCATATTTGAACATGATGCACAAATTAGTAGAAGATTAAGAGAAGTGTTATATAAAAGAGTAAACATTGCATTGTAAAGAATGTACTTTTATGTTGTATGGTTGTGTGTATCATTTGTGAAGACATGCTTGTGCGTATGTGTGTGGGTGCGAGCGTGCGCATACGTGAGTGCATTGGTATGGTTGAGTGTGTGTGTCAAGTCAACTTTATTATCTTCAAGTGTGTGTGTTGTGCATGTGTGTGCAAGTTACTGTGTATGTAGAGGGGGTGCGTGTGTTTGTTTTGCAGTTTGTGCTTGGGTGTCTTTGCGCGCGTGATTGAGTATGATTGTCGCTCATTGTTGTGTGTGTCTGTATGTGTGTGTGTATGGGTATGTATCTGTGTTTGTGCATGTGCATGGACATATTGTGTGTGTGTGTGTGTGTGTGTGTATGGGTATGTATCTGTGTTTGTGCATGTACATGGACACATTTGTGTGTGTTTGTGTGTGTGTATGGGTATGTATTTGTGTTTGTGCATGTGCTTGGACATATTTGTGTGTGTGTGTGTTGCCAGCCATTTGACAAGTCCTACATCGACAACCCTGGGCCAATGGTGGTGTTTGCCACACCAGGCATGCTGCACGCTGGGTTGTCCCTGCAGATCTTCAAGAAATGGGCTCCCAGTGAAAAGAACATGGTAAGTCGTGTCATGGGTTGGGTACACTGTGCCTGTCTGTCAGGCCTTTGTGTGTGTGTGTGTGTGTGTGGTGGGGGTGGGGAGTGGGGTGGGGGGGATATGTTGAATGTGTGTGACTGTGTGTTCATATTTACGCGTGCACACATGCATTCACATACATTTGATAGTTCTGTTGTTATATGTATTTGTAGCTTATCTTGCAAAGAAAAAGTGTGCAGTTCTATTGTTGTATGTATTTGTAACTCGTATATCTTGCAAAGGGAATGGTGGGTATTTTAATCAGACTTAATGATGGTATATGTGACAATGATAATTGTGTGACTGTAGTAAGGTGTGGAATGGTTAGTTGTGATAAAGGTTACCATGTAATGTGGTGTGTAGTGTGTGCAGGTGATCAGTTATGATTAAGGTGACCATGTAATATGGTATGTGGTGTGTGCAGGTGATCAGTTATGATAAAGGTGACCATGTATGATGTGTGTGGTGTGTGCAGGTGATCAGTTATGATAAAGGTGACCATGTGTGATGTGTGTGGTGTGTGCAGGTGATCAGTTATGATAAAGGTGACCATGTATGATGTGTGTGGTGTGTACAGGTGATCAGTTATGATAAAGGTGACCATGTATGGTGTGTGTGGTGTGTACAGGTGATCTGTTATGATAAAGGTGACCATGTATGATGTGTGTGATGTGTACAGGTGATCAGTTATGATAAAGGTGGCCATGTATGGTGTGTGTGGTGTGTACAGGTGATCAGTTATGATAAAGGTGACCATGTATGGTGTGTGTGGTGTGTACAGGTGATCAGTTATGATAAAGGTGACCATGTATGGTGTGTGTGGTGTGTACAGGTGATCAGTTATGATAAAGGTGACCATGTAATGTGGTGTGTGGTGTGTATAGGTGATCAGTTATGATAAAGGTGACCATGCATGATGTGTGTGGTGTGTACAGGTGATCAGTTATGATAAAGGTGACCGTGTGTGATGTGTGTGGTGTGTACAGGTGATCAGTTACGATAAAGGTGACCATGTATGATGTGTGTGGTGTGTACAGGTGATCAGTTATGATAAAGGTGACCATGCATGATGTGTGTGGTGTGTGCAGGTGATCAGTTATGATAAAGGTGACCGTGTGTGATGTGTGTGGTGTGTACAGGTGATCAGTTATGATAAAGGTAATCATGCATGATGTGTGTGGTGTGTGCAGGTGATCATGCCAGGGTACTGTGTGGCGGGCACCGTAGGCCACAAAATCCTCAATGGGGTGCGGAAGCTGGAGTTTGAGAACAAACAGACGGTATGGCAGACCTGCTGACTTTGTTTTGTAAACGATTAGTGAGGGAATCCTGCCAAGTTATGCATATTTTAGAGAGAGAGAGAGAGAGAGAGAATGTATGTGTGTGTGCCTGCTTATTTGTGCATGTTTGTTAGTGTTGGAGCATGTATGTGTGTGTGTGTGTTGTAATTGCATAGTTTGTCACTTTGATGTTACAGAATTGAGGAACACTTTTTTTCATGCCGTATGTACTCATCACAACACCACACCATACCACACCTCAGTAAACATCAACACAACACAACAAAACCACACACAACACAGCACAATAAACAGCAACACACACACACACACATGTTATTTTATTTTCATTTTCATTTTTTGTGTGTGTGTTTGGTCCCTGGCAGCTGGACGTGAAGCTGACGGTGCAGTACATGTCGTTCAGCGCCCATGCGGACGCCAAGGGCATCATGCAACTCATCTCCCAGAGCTCTCCGGCCAACGTGCTGCTGGTGCATGGGGAGGCCGGCAAGATGCAGTTCCTCAGGGACAAGATCTGTAAAGAGTTTGGTGAGGTGTTTTCTGTTTGACTGAAGGGGAAAGAATAGAAATAGACAGATACTGTGATACAAGAAACACTGTTGGTATGTGTGTGTGTGTGTGTGTGTGTGTGTAATAACATGAAAAATGTATCGGGCAGGGGATATATGTGTGTGTGTAAATGTGAGTGTCTGTGTGTGTCAGTAGAGTAACAACTGCACAAATATTGGTGGGAGGTGGGATGTTTGTATGTGAGCGTATGTGTAACAAAAATATATTGTTGAGGCTGTTTGTTTGTGAACTGTCTGTCTGTGTGTTTGTCTCTGATTAGATGTGTAACAACAGAAAAATAAAGGTGGGGAGAAGGGGGAGGGGTGTTTGTGAGTGTCTGTGTGTGTAACTCTGCGTAGTTGTTTAGTGAGAGAAAAAGATATTGGTTGGTGGTGGGAGGTTGGGGTCTGTCTGTGAGTGTCTGTGTCACTAAGTATGTATGTGTGTAGTGTTAGGTCATATACCCATTATTTACCTGTATGCTAGCTTTCAAGTGCATGCCTTTACCTGACCAAGAATAACTACTTTGTTATTCAATCTCTTTCTCTCACCCTCTCACTCTCTCTGTGCCTCACTATTTTCCTAGATCAAAGAAATAGACTAAACTAAGCTTGTTTCAGGCATCAACTGTTACATGCCTGCCAATGGAGAGACAGCAGGTGGTGCCTGTGTCACACAGCCTGCCTGTCACTGCTGCTGTCAACCTACTCAAACGGCAGGCGCCTGTGGCTGGTGGGTCTTTCTTCTTGTCTCCTTGATGTTGTTGTTTTAGTGATGCTGACATGCTTTGCTGGTGTTGTCAGTGTTGTTTGTTTTGTGCTGGTGTGATACAGTACTGAGAATTTCTAGATGTTTGTAATGTGAACAACAAAAATAGGTTGAGAAAAATGAGTTTCGGGAAAAATGAGGACCCCATTTTAAGGCCTTAAAAGTGTGTAAAAAATTTCTTGGGGTTGTAAAAGCTTGTAAATTTTTATGCTGTCCATCAACCCCCTCCACCCCCTCCCCAGCCTCCAGAAAAAACAGTGTTTTCTATGAAGGGAATATAAGAACAGTTCAATCTGGATGAGAAATCAAATGCTATTCTTGCAAATTCTGATGTTCAGACAAATGCACTTTCACTTTCCTGCGATTTCATTCTCAGAATTATTTCTTGTTCAGCATCTAGGTGTTTGCAACTAACCTTCATTTGAAATGTGGATCGTCACTTATTTTTGGTATACAAATATTACTGAGTTTGGAAATTGTTAAACAGGGTCCTAAATGTTTGTAAAAAGTTTGTGAATTTTGTCCTTTTTGAGTATTTGCTGACAGTATATCCTGGTATCAACCAGGCATGAGTGCTTTCCTGAAGACCCTTGACTGTGTAGTTTGTCATCTTATTTCAGACCAAATGATAGCTCTGGGTAGGAGCTGACAAGATGCAGAAAAATCCCATCTGTGATTGGGCTCCAACCCACAGTCATCAGTGTGTAGTACTAACCACATGGCCATCAGTGATTTCAACATTGGGTACCAGTGTATTTGTTAGAGCCATGTTTATGTATAGGGGGTGCCATGACAGAATTGATAAGGCATTGGACTTGTGATGCAGTGTCACCAGTGATGAGAGGTGGAGGCCTTGTTTGGGTGTGGTGTTGTGTTGGTGGGAAAGGCACAGTACTCTGATGTTCCTCACTCCTCCCCACTGTGAACAGGTGCCTGACTTTAATTATGGAAGGTTGATACTGCAGAAGGAGAGGATCAGGCCCCACCTTCCTATGTTGAGCCCAAGACATAGTGGATATAAATTCACTGCCCAGATAGCCATAAACAGCAACCATTTACCTGTACTGTTTATTTCTGACAGATGCTGAAGGTACTGATCCCAAGTTTGCCAAACTTCTCCATGGAGCTCTGGTGATGAGAAACAATGTGAGTCTGTGATGAACAAACAATGCAGGGTGTTGGTGGGCTTTTGCCAGTGGTTTTGGATGGGTGGCTGGTAGTATGAAGGTGGTGGGTGTGTTTGTGGGAGGGAGGTTGATTGGGTGTGCATGTGTGTAGGAGAGTGGGTGTCGTTAGGATGTGTGTGTGGTGGGGGAGGGGACTTGAAGGGTGTGTGTATGCTTGCATAATATGCAATATTCTTATTGCAGGGTTGATATAGAATCATTGAAGTATGGAAAAGTCTTGAAAAACAGCCATATCCAGGGCTGGAGACAGCAGTGTATGCAGCCAATGTAATGAGCACCTTTCATGGCCAGAGGTGCTTTCTTGTATGTGCACTTCCATCTTTTTGACAAATGAAAAACCACAGCTATCATGTATAAACCACAGCTATCATGTATAAACCACAACTATCATGTATAAACCACAACTTATTTAAGTATAAATATTTTGCACATTTTCAGGCTGTTCATGGTGCACGTTCCGTAAACAGCTAACTGCTTATCTCTTTCAGCGACAGAGGTGACTTTAGTTAACTAGACTTTAGTTGACATGGAGGGGTCATGTTAAAAAGAGTTTTTTGCATTGTAACAAAGCTTGATACCTGCAGCTAGTTTCCCCCCAACAGAACAATGACTAACCTTTGCCCCCTGACCAAGTTTGAAGTGAACAAGTCCATCGTATTATTTTGACATGAACGGAAGCCTGTGACTAAGAGCACTGTGTCTAAGATACTTGGTGCTGGGGAGCATTTTTCACCTAGAAACTTGGCGGTGAAAGAGTTATTCAGTGAGAGGGGAGTGAAAGCATGACTGCTTTTATGAAGTGGTCCTTAACCCCTTGTGAAGTGTGTATGATGCTGTGGTGACGACAGAAAATGACGTTGGTGGAGCCAGGGCGCGGCGTTCAGAGAGCTGGGCCTGGAGGAGCACCAGCTTCGCTTCACGTGTAACATCATGCTGGACGAGGAAGGAACCATCTCTCACACTGCCGAGCGCATCTACAAACTGATCAAAGCGTGAGTGGCTGGCCCCACCCCCACACCCCCCTCAGTGATTGCCTCTGACATTGACCATTCCATCAGTTAAAAAAAATAAGTAACCATCAATAAAAAACAAAAAAAAGAAAAGTAACCTGAATAATAACCATCAATTTAAGAAAAAATGATAATCCCAATACAAAAAAACAATAACTACTAGTGTTATGTGCATGAATATGACTGGATTTGTGCATGATTTTCTTTCCCTTTTTTTTTTTGTTTGTTTTGTTTGTGTTTTTTTTTGTTGTTTGTGTTTTTTTTCTTTCATTCATATTCTATGGGATCAATGTTGACAGTGTTTTAAGCCATGATATGGGCTTTGCGGTAGGCTAAGCTTTAATCTACATTGATAAATAAATAGTTTTGTGAAGTGTTTCAAGGCCATGACCATTGAGTTAATTTTATGCATAGATCAGGTGTCTGTTCCTTTAAAAAAAATAAAAATAAAAAATTAAGTAGATGTGATATAGCATATACGTCTTAAGTCATGTTGTTAATTGTTATAGATTGATGATTTTGAATTTGAGAAAACTTTTGCTTGAATTTCAAATTTTATAAAGATGGTAAATGTCTGTTAGAGAGATTATAATGTTAAACTTAAGAAGCCCAGCTTCATAGCTCTACTTTCAGAGTATACTGATGTAAGAGGTGGTTTTATTATTACATTCTTAATAATGTTCTTTGGCAGTTATATAGATTATTTCGAAATGCTTAAATGGGTGAATGCATTTTGAAAATGTTATGTTGTATTCAGTGAGTGTTTTCAGCACAGTTCAATTATTTGTCGTTTTTCATCATTGACTCACTTGTGTAAACAAAGTGAGTCTATGTTTTAACCTGGTGTTCGGTTGTCTGTGTGTGTGTGTGTCTGTGTGTCCGTGGTAAACTTTAACATTGACATTTTCTCTGCAAATACTTTGTCAGTTGACACCAAATTAGGCATAAAAATAGGAAAAATTCAGTTCTTTCCAGTCATCTTGTTTAAAACAATATTGCACCTCTGGGATGGGCACAAAAAAATGAAAAAAGAAGCCAGATTATATGCAAACTGCATTTACTGTTATATTTTTTTATTTTTTTATTCTCTAAACTTGGCACTTTGATCTGATATTCTGACACAACAACAAGAGCAGTCATTATCATTTTTTGTTCAAACAGGAACTTCTTTTGCTAAGCTGTAAAGCATGGAAGTTTTATTTATTAATTTACTTAATTTGCTTTAAACTGATCTTTCTCATCTTAAACATTACATTTTGAAATTATACTCAATACATAAAAAGCTTGTGTGTTTTACTCTCAGTGTACAGGGCTTTCACTATGTTCATTCGCCCAAGTGGTCTTTTTCGGAAAATACAAAAATCAATACGACAAGTGGACTTTATAGATCTATTGGCAGAGCCCTGAAGGTCATAGGCAAAAATCAGTTGCGTACACATATTTATACACATTCAAAGCGCGTGCTCATATTCTTTGCGAACGCGAACGACGCCATTTTGTTTCAAGTTGCTGACCTGCCCGTTCAGTCCTATATTCAATGGACAATACACGATAACATGTGATGGAAAGTTGGAGAAGGAGACCGTTAAATATTTATTCAGAGAATGATTTGTGAACGCTTCATCACTCACTGGATGATGCCCCAAACTGCCATAAAAATATCCACAGAATCAGTCAGACTTCGCAGTTAAGAACCATGCGAGTTAATACCCTTGAATTGATGAAACGAAAAAATTTCCAGTCTTGACTTTTCTCAAAATGAAGTCCTTTTCACTTCATACGACGTTTAGAAGTACTTGTACTTGGCTCTACATGTTATTAGTTTAACAAAATACTAAATTTTCATATCAACTTTAAAACTATAAAACTAGAATGAACATAAAAGAGAAATTGAATCGACCGTGTCATACAACATTCCCGGCGGGTGTAACTAAACTTGTACATCTATCTAGATCTAGAGAAAATGGCTAAATGTTGCAGTGCGATTGCGGCGATAGCCACGTCTTCTTTACCGCAGACTTAAAAAGAATTTTTTATTGCCCTTAAAGATTTTTTGAATGCCCAAGATACACCAGAATAATATGATTTAAACAGCCTTCTCACTGCAAATACCGCAATTGATTTATCGCCCTTTAAAAAAGTATGTTCAAATATTAAATTTTAGAATGTCAGTTAAGGAGCCACGATAGTGTAATTGGTAAGACAGTTTCTTCTCACCCGAACACGCGGGGTTCGAATCTGGTTAGGACTTTTTTTTTTTTTTTTTTTAAACCCGAAGCTTTATAATAACAAATACAGAACACATTTTAATGATTAGATTTAAAAAAAAATTTTTTAAGTGTATCACAAGTGAGTCTTGAAGGCCTTGCCTCTCTTGTTATTTCATTATTTTGTTCATGTGTTTGTAATCCTGCATACCCCAAAAGGGGGATGAAAAGAAATTAAGCCTTGAACCTTAATCAGTCTGCACGTTTTGATGCCTCATTGAAACTGAAACTGACACTGTCCTCTGTGTGTGTGTTTTCAGAGACATGAAGCAGTGCATAGTGCAGTAACAATGAGAAATGAATATGTTTTATGAAGTCCAGTGTGTGTGTTTAGAGACATGAAGCAGTGCCCAGTGCAGTTACAATGAGAAATGAATGTGTTTTATGAAGTCCTGTGTACGTATATGTTCAGAAACAAGAAGGTGTGCCCAGTGCAGTTACAATGAGAAATGAATATGTTTTATGAAGTCCTGTGCGATATGTTCAGAACATGAAGCAGTGCCCAGTGCAGTAACAATGACAAATAAATATGTTTTATAAAGTCCTGTGTACGTATATGTTCAGAAACATGAAGCTGTGCCCAGTGCAGTTACAATGAGAAATGAATGTTTTGTAAAGTCCAGTGTGTGTGTGTTTAGAGACATGAAGCTGGGCCCAGTGCAGTTACAATGAGAAATGAATGTTTTGTAAAGTCCAGTGTGTGTGTGTTTAGAGACATGAAGCAGTGCCCAGTGCAGTACTCATCAGACGGGTCCATCAGCGTGGGGGAGTCAGTGCTGCTGAACGTGGCGGGCGATGAGGACAGCAAGACAATCCTTGTCTCCTGGTCGCACCAGGTGAGCCATTGCTAATTTTTTGTTACTGTGGACTGTAGTATTTACAAAGGAGGTGCTGTGACAGTATTGTTTAGGCACAGGACTTTTGGTCCAGTATTTACAAGTGACCAGGAGCCAGTTGCATTGCTCAGATGGAAGAGCCTAGTATGGTCGTCACCCGCTACTAACTGTGTGTTGTATGGAACTGACCAATGGCGTAGTTCGGTCACATAGGCATTTAGTCGCGTGTAACTGTCAGAAAGTTCGAACCAAGCAATGCAGCTGGCTCCTGGGCTTGAGGCCTTGTTTCAGCATGGTGGTGTGTCCTTGGGGAAAAGCACTTTTCTCTGATTTTCCTCACTCCACCCAGGTAGGTGACCTGTTGAGAAAGGTCAAAATGGGTGAAGGAGAGGATTGGGCCCCGCCATCCAATGCTGAGTCCTCAACAAGAGTGATGATCATTTGGATGGATGTATGGGTGACAGTGTACAGGTCTACAACGTATGACAAGGTTTAATCAATAGAAATATGATTAAGATTAATTCATATTAATTAGTATATTTTGGTGCTTAGTTTTACCATAGCCAGGTACAGAATCAAAATATAATGAGAATGAAGAATGCAAACAGTGCAGAAGCTGTCAGTGCAAGTTTTCGACCAAGATTCAAATTATCACTTAGTATTTAAGTTTTGGGTGATTTCCAGTGGTTGATCATGTAAAAAACAAGTTCGCAGTCAGTTAACCCTTGTTTCACTTTGGTCATGAAAATTGAGAGTGTTACAAATTTATGGAAACGTTCCAGATAAGAGTACGAAGAATGAACACTGTCTTGCTCCACCATAGTGATCATACATTTAGTAGAAATACACAATAATGTTTATGTGTGTGTGTGTGTGTGTTTCAGGATGAAGATCTGGGAAGCTACCTGATCAAACTGATCAAGTCAAATGCCACTGTCAGCTGAATACTCATGAGATCAATGAGCGTCAGTGTCGGAGAGTGAGAGAGAGATGGGATACTTGATTGTGGGAACAGGAGTGTGTGGGTGTATTATTGTGTTGGGGGAAAGACATGGGAGGGGAAGGATGTGTCTTTACTGTTGTTATGTATGATAATGTGTGGGTGTAATATAAATATAAGAAAGAGAGAACATTGATAAAGTAAGTGTGGATGAAAGACAGAGTGCATTAAACTTTGTTACTCTATTGTGTATGTCTGTTACCCTGTTTAGTGTGACATGAGACACACTTTGATGTAAGCTACACCCCTCTGGTTTATTAGGAAAATAAAACTACCAGAAGTCCATAAGGACTTGATAGTTAGCCACAGAAAACAGAATAAAGCTAGCAGGAAAACAGAAGTAATCTAACACTGAAGATGTGCAGTGGAACATAATGAACAGTATGGACACAGCACATTCACATCTGTCCTTGACCTACCCATCACCTTCTTCATTAACTGTGTTCAGTCCAAGGGTGTCAAACTTGGATTTCTATTGTTCCACTTGTATCAATGAAAACAAATCTGTGGATATACTTACCAGTGTGTCTTTTAACTCAAAATATGGTAAACATGGCGAGCAACTGAATGGGTGTACATGATTCGTGTGCAAGCAAGTAGTTATATGTTGTGAGTGAGTTCTTTGAAACAGGAGACCAGTCAAAGACAATTTGTCTTTTTTTTTTAATTTTGGATTTGTCATATTCAGTGTCTGTGTTGAAAACAACAAACAAACATAAGAAAAAGCAACCCAAAACAAAAATGTATACAAAACACTCTTTTAATTACAATTTGTGAGCAAATGGAATGACATACATCTTTCTGAAAAAGTCCAGCAATCATATGGAGCATTTAAACGGTATACATATGGGGATCTTTTTTCTGGGGGGTTGGGGGGGGAGGGAAGGCAGGGAGGGAGAGGTACCCTGTGAATTACAAGCTCAGTTTTTACACAGTTTGCCTTCAGTTCTTTGACAATGTGAAATGGGAACTTTCGAAGGCGACTTCAGTTTGATGATGTGACCTGAAATGCCACAGCAGCATGACACGAGAGCTAAAATGTGTTCCACAAAGTCACCTTGAGATGGACAACATAAAGCATCCTTAGGAAGGACCACATTGCTGGGAGGCTGGGAGCCATTATTTATCAAGATAACTCAGAGAAAAGGCCTTGAACTTCAAGACTTACATGTGAATGTGCGATACCCACTTCATCTAACATTGTGAAATGGAAAAGGATGCCCCAAAGCAGATCATCTTCCAGGACTTGCCCTGAGAAGAACACCCCCACCCACCTCCACGCCCCTCCAGAATGTCAGAACAACAGCCAGGACTTCACCCCCTTCAGACAGCCAGCCCCTTGAAATAACACAAAGACCTCCCACCTGGACAGACATCCAGGACTCACTTCCTTAAACAGTGAAACTTTCACTGAATCAAGACCCAAATTGTGAATAGTTTGACCCGAAGGTCATCAGCCAGTAGGTCATTAAACTCAATTCTACCAGATGTCCTACACTGGGGCAGTTTTTGTAATTGCACCCTTGTGACAGTACTTATTGTTCCAGGTAAAGTTAACATTCTCTAATACTGAACAGTTTCAGTTTCAGTAGCTCAAGGAGGCGTCATTGCGTTCAGGACAAATCCATATACGCTACACCACATCTGCCAAGCAGATGCCTGACCAGCAGCGTAACCCAACACGCTCAGTCAGGCCTTGAACAGAATGAACAAGAACGAATAATGATCTTGATTGATATGAACAGATATATGGTCCTGAAGGTCTATTGTGGGGTGGCCTGCCATTCCTGTTGCAAGTGGTTCATGAGCTGAGGAACAGGAGGGGGTAGTTATTCCGTTACCTGGTGGCTAAGGATGTCCCGGACATGCTTAAAGACAGTAGTATTATGCATCAAACAAAGAAAATTGCACCAACATGAAACAGATCAACATGGGTATTGAGTGAGCGAGACACTGACTCAGGTTAAGGAATTAAATATAATGTTTTTCAAAATAGGAAATCAACGTGTCAACACACAAAAACTTGAGATTTTGCTTTCTAACAGAATGTCTTTGATGCATTTTTTTAATGTTTGAACTGTCAGAAAGGTGACATTTGCTTTGTGCTATCCACACCCCTTCATTGTATACTTGACATTGGCTCATGTCCATGAAACATTTCATTGCCTGCAATCAGAAACCTCAACACAAAACTGACAATGAAAAAGCATTCTCTCAGCAAGTTTTTGCTCAACTAACTTTTTAATGATAGAAAGTTGACAGCATGCAAGAATGAAATAGCTTCAAAAAAGGAAAATACTATGCTTGGATGATGAGATTATAACACAAAGCAAGAAGAAAATGCAAAGTGTTTCGACCTTGCGCTGATTCTTTTCATCTCAAATCACAACAACTTCCTCTACACCAGACTATCGACTGTATACACCTCTCATATCAACGACAAAAAAGCAAAACAATAAAACAAACTAAAACGGATACAGGTGTTTATCACTATATCAGCATATGTCAGTTGCTTTGATAAGTATCCGTTAGTGTTTGTGTTTTGCTATACCTGTTCACAGAGTTCACATGTGTCCCTTCTTCAGCTTGTCTTGTGTGTCAGTACAGTAATTATTTGGATGCTGATTTCATTTAATGATTTTTGAAATATTAGAAGTCTACATGATAAAAAACTGAATGAATAAAATCAAATATAAATAACATAAAATCAAGAACGTCAACAACAGATTTCTTCAGCAGGTTAAGGTGGTTTGTAAGTCTATGGAGTAAGTTATGAACATTGTCAGTGTTAAGCAAACTGCGGTCTAAAGGTCGCATGGTCACATATGCAGCCCAGCCCATATCCATATGTCACCTGCAAACTGGAGGACAAAAAACAACTGCATAAAGACAATAGACTAAAAGGTAAAACAAAAATGAAAAATTCTGGAAGGGGATACAACTGTAACTTAAAAAATATCTCTGTCATGTGGAGAAATATGAAAATTCCTTCACACACACACACACACACACACACACCAGTTTCCCACCCTCCTACCCCCATTCAAAAAAATAAATAAATAAAAAAGAAATGAAATATGTGTCAATTCTTCCAATATACAAATAAACATAGACTCTAAGTAGATACACATTATGTAAAAAGGAGAATGAACAAATGAATACAAAAAAAAAAAAAAGATTTAAGTTAGTATCAATTCTGTCCTTGAAATAAGATTTTTACAAACAAAAACCAATAGAATAGTCACCAAAGGAATAAATCATTAAAACACACACACACACACACATAGATCGATAGATACATAGACAGACAGACATCTCAGTATAAATGAGATTTTGACATTTTACACAATACAACTTGAACCAAGTGAATGGATAGAACTTTGAAGAATCTTGGTTCCAGTCCAAAACTTTTGAAATATTATAAACGTATCAACTTAGAGCATATCAGCTGATTTAAGAGAGATTCAGACTTGAACCTGTCATCAACATGTATACATATGTCTACACAAAACAAATGAACGTCAAATTCTTATTTAGATTCCATGGAAATAACAATCATTATAAATGTGATTATACAGAATCTTTCATTTAAAAAAAAATTCTAAATCGAAAAACTGACTCAAAAGTTAAAACCAAATAATCCCATACATTTTTTTTTTTTTTTAATCAATGATCTAATCTTACAGCGGAGTAAACAAAGGGATAATAAAGATTACATCATTCAAATCTAAATTTTTTTTTTTTTGTTTAGTGTGCAGAAATGCCAACCCCTGTCAAGTGTTTATAGGAACAATCAGGAAATTTGGCAGGAACATTTTGAATTGGATAGGAACACTGGGACTCCGAGCTGCACTGTGCAGCTTGCACTCCATTGCTTGATCCACCAGGCACAGATGCTGTTTGACCAAGACGCAACTTGATTCTGCCACATTCTGTCTCGTTCGGGCAAATGATTAAGCTGATTGGTCCGCTTAATGCTGTGTCAATGTTAAGACGCACGTGAGCATCATCACGCGAGACCAAGGTTAGTAATGACTGTCCTGGCCTCGTGATCGATAGGTCAAGAGCATCTGGATAATATTATGAATATTATGAAAGGAAAGCAGGTGACCATGCTATGTAGTCGAAAATGAACTGGGAACAATTTTGACATTGGCATAACATCAGAACAAACTGCGATTGAGCGTAACAAAATACGGCGAAATGTTACAGATGGCATTTCTGAGAGTGGCACTGTGTCTGGTGGACTCCAATCCCATACTCCTGAAACACTTGTATATCTGGAGCAACAATTTTATTGCACTACTTGTTCAGAGTGTGTGTGTGTCCCCCTCCTCCCCTCTCCCACCCACCCAGACTTTGACTATTTCCTTATCTGATGCAGCCAGACCACTGAAATATATTTATAACAACAACAAAGAAAAGTAAACAATAAACCAAACAACAACAACAACAACAAAACCAGAAAAATAGCATGACCTCAAGTAATTAACCAAGAAAGAACTGATAAGTAATCACACTGAAGGCAATTGGATGCTAACCCCAAGATGTTAAGGAAAGGTGAAATGATGCTCAGCTTTTGTGTTCTGCTTCCTGTAACAAAGCTGAATCCATGTGCCTGTGTCTTACACTTTGGAGGGAGGGGTACACACTATGAGTATTGCCCGTTAGGTTTTCAGCACCAAAACCACAGTAAATAATGTAATGTATGACACAATATTTTTGCTCATGTAGATCACAGCAAGGTTGACGTAATATTGGAACTTTTTTTTTCTTAAATAAAAGGGGACAGAAATTGTTATTTATTTTATGAGGAGGTGAAAACAAAGCAAGTTGAAGATTTTGTCGACTAGTGGAAGAGAGGGTGAGCCAACTAGTGAAGAGTCGGCTTTCGACCAGTCAGCTAACATGGATTGTACTTGTGTCCATCCACAAAGAAACTGATAGCGTACCAGGTCACTCACCCTTTCACACACGGCGGAATGCTTATCATTGTGAACTCAACTGGTTTGTTGCTTCAACAGCTGCAATGTTTCATTCTCTCTCTGCCTCTGTATTTGAATATAGTTTTTAGTTTTTCCATGGTGTATTATTCACCAATTCTGTCATCTTCTGTGTTATATACACATTGTATCTCTCTCACACACCTTCACCTTACTGAAGTAACTTGTCACTTCTGTTGGCACTGCACAGTAATACACTCTCTCAACAATGTGTTACGTCACATGGTCGATGCAATATGTTAACATCTCCCTGTCCTTTTGCACTACTGTCATAAGAAGGTGACTTGTATGAACAGGGAGAAAGTCGTTTATCTGCGGCTCAAGCCCTCCTTTGGATTCATCAACTTTTTTGTGACAGATCAGATTTAATTCATGGAGAGAATGAGGAATCTGCCATTTCTAATACAATATATTAGCTGTATTGCTGACACTTGCCGTGAAAAGGTTACAATGTTTCACATCAAAGTCCACTGCTATTAATTTGAAAAAAAAAAAGCAATCTGTTTTGCTAAAGTGTTTTCCCAGTTTTCCCACATACTTGATGACTCCACTTCTTTTCTTTTATGGGGGTTGGGTGAGGATGTACACTTGTTTTTCTTCATATGATTTTCCTGTCTACTCAGCTAAGTGTCAAGCCAGAAGAGGTTACCTCAGCTCGAAGCAGTTTATGATGTTTGTGATTCAGTCACATCCTCCACAACAGTATCGTCACACTGCACAATGATAAAACAAGTGATTTTCCTGACAAACAATGCATCTGATTTTTCTCTCTCCCTTTTTTTTCTGTCTCATTGTCTGGTCTGTTTCAGTGGTGTGACTTCCACATTGCTCATCACCCCAGACATAGCCACACCTGGGTTTGACTGCCCTTACACCTGTCTTTGTTCAATGTTCACATCAAGTGTATGTCGGATAGTTTTCAGAAAGATCATGACAATATTTCTGACTGCAGAAAGTCTGAATGCAGTTTAAATGTCCGGACACTTTGGGGGTTGATTTATTGAGAGCACACTTTGGAATTATCATATAACCACTAAAACTGCTTCTGTCCTGGTAATTGTAGGGTTTATAATGTGCTTTCAGATAATCTTCCTTAGGATAGCAGGGTTCACAATATAGAATCTGCTGGCTGAATGATTATGCTTTTCATCTGGTGTCCACTTTTCTCTCTCTCTCCTTTTCTGTTGTTGCTCTTTGCTGAAACAGGTGGTCACCACTGGGTTTGTTTTGTTTTTTCTTTCTCTCCATATTCTGGACCTGAAACCAGTGTTTTATTGGTCCTGTGGAATCAGTGTCATGAACTACAGTTTCAGTTCCAAGCAAGAGCATTCATGGGGGAAATCTGTCAGCCTTGTACACTCTGACCTTGTGGCACCAGCAAGCTTTACAGGCCACCTTCCTTACTGCAGAGTACATCATCACAGACCTGGGATCTTGCTTGTCAGCAGCATCACTGTCAAATCTGACACACACATCCATCTGGCACAATGCCCCTTAGAAGATCATCTTCACAGTTTACAATGTACATAGGTATCATCTTCCTCATTTCCCTATCTACACAGATAATCATCTTCATACTTAATAATCCTGTGTATGAATATATGCTTTGGCTTCCATATAGCTTTTCTGATTCCGTAACAGATCATCACAGCACTGTATAATCTTTTTCCTGAACAAGAGTCCTCTCTCTGTCTCTCTCCACTGGCTGAAGAAGAGCACAACACCTGCAACATCCTTCTGTCCACATCCTAACAGCAATGACCACTGACATGTCCAGGTTTGTTGTCATACTGCTGCTACAGACCATCCAAGCAGGTTTGTCATAGACTGCTCCAGAGCACCCACAATGGCTTCCTTTCACTGATTCAGTAAGCTCGACATTTCTATTCTGCAAGTAAATGTATTATTTTTCAGGTTCAAAATGTTCTGTTGTCAGTGTACATGATCACAACTTCTTGCCAAGACAAAACAAGTGTCAATTAGATATCTCATCAGTCCTGATGTATTACAGAAAGACTACAGAGAAAACCAATCAATCACAGGCTGGATAACTGATAAGGAAATGTAATCAATGTGATTTCACATCTCTGTATAGTGGAATCCTTTGGCAAGAGGAGTTATCTGACCACACAGACAGGGAGGATGCAAAAGCTCGGCTCATAATCTTTCGTTATTTTGGCAATGCCAGTTCTCAGCTCGGCGCAAACTGAAGTTTGTCCATTCTTTCAGTGTCTGTCGGTCTGTTTGACTCTAATGCCGGCCTCTGGTCATCATTTCCACACAAAAACTTTGTGTGAGCATGCAGATTGTGAGCAGTTAGTTTGATCACTGTCATCATACAACAATGTTGTGTAAAGGATTCATGATGGTTGTATGCAGTCTCTCTGCACACACACACATGCAGGTGTCACTCCATGTGTTGGGGGTGGGGAGGAGAGGTAGGGGTCTATACAGTGGAGTGGGGGGTGTCCAGCATCTGTATACAATGGGTCAGTTTGTGGATGGTGGTCTGCAGCGCTGAGGACATCTGGGAGGACATCTGTTCTGTGGCACCCACTCTGTACTCCTCCTTTGGTGGCACCTGCACACCAGATGGGTGATGTTAACTGTTTACCTGCTGACACTTTTAAGTGGTAGCTATATGTGAGAAATTCCAGAACAATGAAAAAACATCCATACTTTATAGTTAAGTCACAATGACCATATTTTAGAAGATGATAACATAAAAAGAACTTAATACTGTGCTATATTCCTGAAACATATCTGAAGAAAATGTTAATATTGATATTTTCTTCTTTCTTGAATTTTTTTTTGTATTATCAGTGCTCTCAAAAATAATAATCCTCATCTCACACACACAGAGAATCAAATGTCAAATTGAGGATGAATAATAGTATTTACCCATCAGCTTTTAAGCTCTATCTGAATACGTTACAATGTAAAATCCCATCTCACAAGTTAACATAGGACTTGCAGTCCATGAATACAGAAGATGACTTGTTTACAGGAAATGATCAGAATGCTGCAGTCTTGACCTATAAAGGGAGCTAGGGGACAGGGACTGTCCCCATTACAGCTGACCAGAATGGGACAATAAGAGACACCGCCTACCAGGTGGAGGCTTTCTGAATGTTGTCGCCGTAACCGGTTGAGTTCACTCTTCAGCTGTTCCACATGGTCCAGAGCTGCTGTTAGCACTGCAACAGTCATAGTTCATTGTTATTATTGTTGTTCTTATCATCCAGACATTAGCACTGCAACAGTCATAGTTCATTGTTATTATTGTTGTTCTTATCATCCAGACATTAGCACTGCAACAGTCATAGTTCATTGTTATTGTTGTTCTTATCATTCAGAAATTAGCACTGCAACAGTCATAGTTCATTGTTATTGTTGTTGTTCTTATCATTCAGAAATTAGCACTGCAACAGTCATAGTTCATTGTTGTTGTTCTTATCATCCAGACATTAACACTGCAACAGTCATAGTTCATTGTTATTGTTGTTCTTATCATCCAGACATTAGCACTGCAACAGTCATAGTTCATTGTTATTATTGTTGTTCTTATCATCCAGACATTAGCACTGCAACAGTCATAGTTCATTGTTATTGTTGTTGTTCTTATCATCCAGAAATTAGCACTGCAACAGTCATAGTTCATTGTTATTGTTGTTCTTATCATCCAGACATTAGCACTGCAACAGTGATAGTTCATTGTTATTATTGTTGTTCTTATCATCCAGACATCAGCACTGCAACAGGGCAACAGTCATTGTTGATTGTTATTATTGTTGTTGCTTATCACCCAGTCCTGTGTCTCTAGATCTTGAGGGTTTGAAGCAATAAAGTATTCTGTTGTGTTCTAAGGTGTCCTCACCAGGCCAGCTTGTCTGCAAGGGACTAGAGCAAAAAATCAAGAGAGCAGAATATGCACAAAGCTCAAAGGGATGTGATCCAACAATAGATGGCATAAGAAGAGTGCTTCCAGCATTGCAACAAGCTACTGGACACAGTAACCACAGCAAACATAGCAACCAATGAGAGAATACTGAGGGGGGGGGGGAGGTGGGGGCAGGGGGGGAGCAAGCGAGGGGTCAGCCAAACTTCAAAAGTTGATAACGGTAGCATGAAAAGAGGAGGGGGGTGAGGAGGGGTGGGGGAGAATGGACGGGGTCAGGCAGAGAGGGTGGAAGTGCAGCCACATTTTTACACTACAATAAGTTATTGACACATCATCATATAGCTTTGTCAATAACAAATATAAATATTTGGTACAGCTTGAACAGTAACAAATATAAATACTATAAGATCAGTACCTATACACTAATATATACTATAGTATATACAGATGTGTAAATTTCAAGAAGGCTTCGAATCATGTGTACTGATGCACATGCACTACACCACATCTGCTGAAAGAAAATTATTAAGAAAAAAGCCTAACCAATACACAGACCTAATGAGCTAGTCAGGCCTTGGCCGTTACATTTCAGTACTGTAAGTACAACATCAAGAATATTTTACACCACAAGCAAACTGTGCAGGAGTTTACTTTCTTTCTTTTCATTGTATATAGCAGAATCAGATTTTTTTTTTCTAACATCAATAATGAAAAGTACTGCAACACACACACACACACATGCATGCACACACACACACACACACACAGTGAAGTGCAATCCATCAAGTCAACCAACGGTCAATACAAAACGACAGTAGAATTCAGCTCCAATACATCACAGTTTGCCACAGCACAGTGCGGTCAGTACAACCCCCGTCCACTTACTGTCGGCGTGCAGAGGGCACACACAGGTGTGAGGGCCAGTGGTGATGGAGGGGGAGGGGAGGGTGGACTGGGTGGAGGCTGAGGACGATTCACTGGTGGTCAGCTCCTGTTCACAAAACAACCATGGTGCATCAGACCTGCCAGCCCCTGACAGCCAGCATCCTGTGTTTCAACAATCATTAAAATGACTCACTCTGTTCTGGGGATGAGACACCAAACACAGGGGACCGACTTCTGGTATTTTAATGACACCTGTGGCCTGTCAAAAACTGAAATAACCTGGCCTTATTATCAGCAATAATTAATCTCATTTATTGCCAAATTATCAGGACTCATAATCCCCTGTATTGCATAATTATCAGCACTTAGTAGTCCCACGTATTGTTCCCAGTGACAACATCAACAAAGAAACAACAACAATAGGCTGAAGTCTTGTGAAAACTGCACTGCATACTTACAAGTGTGGGCACTTTAACTGTGTGCCTGTCTGCAGTGGATGTTGTGCCCAAGATTCTGATGCTGATGATTTACCTCACCGTACATTGTGAGTTTAACAGATATATTTTTGTCTTCTAAAAGAATTTTTTTTTTTTTTTTTCCATATATTATCTCTTGATTTCGGATATGCTTCAAATTCTGTGTGGGAGTTGTTTCTGCATGTTTTCTGTTGTCTCAGTTAATTAGTAAATGATATTAATTAACACATCTTGCAAATAGCAATTCTTATTTCTATGTTGTGGGTCTCATGGAAATAGACCCAGAATGCACAATCCATGATGGAATCATCAAAAACTGATGGGAACTTGTCATGTTTGTACATTCACATTCAAACTGACCTGCACTCAACTCATGTAGAGTTACCATAGTTAACAAGATACTTTATTCTCCTGAAGCTACAGACAGTATTGGTCAGTGCTATGATACATGTGATGAGGGATACTTTATTCTCCTGAAGCTACACACAGTACTGGTCAGTGCTGTGATACATGTGATGAGGGATACTTTATTCTCCTGAAGCTACACACAGTATTGGTCAGTGCTATGATACATGTGATGAGGGATACTTTATTCTCCTGAAGCTACACACAGTATTGGTCAGTGCTGTGATACATGTCAGGAGGGATACTTTATTCTCCTGAAGCTACACACAGTATTGGTCAGTGCTGTGATACATGCATGATGAGGATACTTTATTCTCCTGAAGCTACACACAGTACTGGTCAGTGCTGCTGATACATGCATGTGATGAGGGATACTTTATTCTCCTGAAGCTACACAGAGTACTGGTCAGTGCTCTGATACATGTGATGAGGGATACTTTATTCTCCTGAAGCTACACAGAGTACTGGTCAGTGCTATGATACATGTGATGAGGGGTACTTTATTCTCCTGAAGCTACACACAGTATGGTCAGTGCTATGATACATGTGATGAGGGATACTTTATTCTCCTGAAGCTACACACAGTATTGGTCAGTGCTATGATACATGTGATGAGGGATACTTTATTCTCCTGAAGCTACACACAGTATTGGTCAGTGCTGTGATACATGCATGTGATGAGGATACTTTATTCTCCTGAAGCTACACACAGTACTGGTCAGTGCTGTGATACATGTGATGAGGGATACTTTATTCTCCTGAAGCTACACACAGTATTGGTCAGTGCTGTGATACATGTGATGAGGGATACTTTATTCTCCTGAAGCTACACACAGTACTGGTCAGTGCTGTGATACATGTGATGAGGGATACTTTATTCTCCTGAAGCTACACACAGTATTGGTCAGTGCTATGATACATGTGATGAGGGATACTTTATTCTCCTGAAGCTACACACAGTATTGGTCAGTGCTATGATACATGTGATGAGGGATACTTTATTCTCCTGAAGCTACACACAGTATTGGTCAGTGCTGTGATACATGTGATGAGGGATACTTTATTCTCCTGAAGCTACACACAGTACTGGTCAGTGCTGTGATACATGTGGATGAGGGATACTTTATTCTCCTGAAGCTACACACAGTATTGGTCAGTGCTGTGATACAGGTGATGAGGGATACTTTATTCTCCTGAAGCTACACACAGTATTGGTCAGTGCTGTGATACATGTGATGAGGGATACTTTATTCTCCTGAAGCTACACACAGTATTGGTCAGTGCTATGATACATGTGATGAGGGATACTTTATTCTCCTGAAGCTACACACAGTATTGGTCAGTGCTATGATACATGCATGTGATGAGGGATTCTTTATTATCCTGAAGCTACACACAGTATTGGTCAGTGCTGTGATACATGTGGTGAGGGATACTTTATTCTCCTGAAGCTACACACAGTATTGGTCAGTGCTACGATACATGTGGTGAGGGATACTTTATTCTCCTGAAGCTACACACAGTATTGGTCAGTGCTATGATACATGTGATGAGGGATACTTTATTCTCCTGAAGCTACACAGAGTACTGGTCAGTGCTATGATACATGTGATGAGGGATACTTTATTCTCCTGAAGCTACACAGAGTACTGGTCAGTGCTATGATACAGGTGATGAGGGATACTTTATTCTCCTGAAGCTACACACAGTATTGGTCAGTGCTGTGATACAGGTGATGAGGGATACTTTATTCTCCTGAAGCTACACACAGTATTGGTCAGTGCTGTGATACATGTGATGAGGGATACTTTATTCTCCTGAAGCTACACACAGTATTGGTCAGTGCTGTGATACATGTGGTGAGGGATACTTTATTCTCCTGAAGCTACACACAGTACTGGTCAGTGCTGTGATACATGTGATGAGGGATACTTTATTCTCCTGAAGCTACACAGAGTACTGGTCAGTGCTATGATACAGGTGATGAGGGATACTTTATTCTCCTGAAGCTACACAGAGTACTGGTCAGTGCTATGATACAGGTGATGAGGGATACTTTATTCTCCTGAAGCTACACACAGTATTGGTCAGTGCTGTGATACAGGTGATGAGGGATACTTTATTCTCCTGAAGCTACACACAGTACTGGTCAGTGCTGTGATACATGTGATGAGGGATACTTTATTCTCCTGAAGCTACACACAGTACTGGTCAGTGCTGTGATACATGTGATGAGGGATACTTTATTCTCCTGAAGCTACACACAGTATTGGTCAGTGCTGTGATACATGTGATGAGGGAGGAAGCCTGCATGCATCTGGTGCTCTTTCTGCAACAGTGTTGTTTTCCTAATAAGGTGGTCAGTTTGAGGAATACTGGGCAAGGCTTGAAACTGATAAGCATAGGAACCTGAACAGAATATTATGCTTGTTGATCATGTGAAAGGTATTGCCCAAAACAACTCTCCCTTCCTATCTCTATCTCTCTCTCTACACACACACACACACACACACACACACACAGCAGACACTGACCAGAGAAGGGCGGTGGTTGTGGTGGTGGTGGTGGTTGTGGGGGGCCTGGTGGTGGTTCAGACTGTGTCCACTGCCAGAGGAGGGGCAGCCCATGGTCAGCTCCTCCATGCTGCTGACGCTGCCCTCCGATGCCGAGTGACGCAGCTGCTTCAGCCGCAACCGCCGTGATGGGGACTCCTTGATGCGCATCCTGATACAAAACGGGGAATTCACCTATGTGGATTAAGGTTAAAGATCCCATAGCCTTTATGGACACTGGGGCAGTGAATTCCTATCCACTGTGTGCTGGGCTGGGCACAGGGAGGGAGGGCCCCAGTCTTCTCCTGCCCTATTTTAACCTTCCCCAACGGATGTCGGGTACCCATTCACACCTGGGTGGAGTGAGTAAAGTGTCCTTCTGAAGGACTCAACACCATGACAAAACAGGGCCTGGAACCCTGATCACTGCTGAACACTGGATCAACAGTCCACCACCTGACCAGTTTACCTCTGTGCCTCCAAATGTGGGTATCGTGAACTAAAACAGGTAAAAGGCAGATGGAAGACTTAATTTATTCATGTGGATATCATGTACTTTCCCCCCATTCACTCTGTGAAGGCAATGCCAAACACAAAAGCAAAACTAAAAAACAACCCCACAACAATAATTTTGGTGCACACATTCTTTTTTCCCATCAATAAGAAACATTTCATTCATTTGTTCA
>NC_134886.1:14580241-14615241 GCF_041734735.1 Babylonia areolata
AATAATAACTAAAACAATAATAATGACGATGATAACTTTTCTATGGTGTGATATTCAGTACTAATGCTACTCAAAGTACCTATATATCATGATCCAGTTAAAGGCAAATATGACCAGTATGAAAATTTACATGATAAAATTGCGTCATTTTGCAGAAATAAGATACATACTCTATGAATTGTGTTAGTTTTTTTCCTACTTATTTTCTTTTCTATGTCCTCTTGTTTTCTTATGCTTGTATGTTTTTGAGTGCAATTAAGGTGAAAGAAAGGATGTGTACAATCTATTACACTCAGACAAAAAAGATTATGATTCATTCTCTCTCTCTCTCTCTCTCTCTCTCTCTCTCTCTCTCTCTCCACACCAAACCTATGTTATGTAAAAATTAAAGAAGAAAAAAAAGAACAAGAATGAATACAAACTTTGGCACATTTTCAGAATAGCATATACACTGAACTTTGGCACATTTTCAGAATAGCATATACACTGAAAACAAACCAAAAAAAAAAGGAAAAGAAAGAAAAAACAACAACAACGCCCTCATACCGGAGAAGACGGGTGCCTGTCATCCTCCCCCAGTGACGGCAGGGGGGTGGGGGTACTGTTGGGCCTCCGTCCCGCCAACCCTCCTCCCCCTCCTCCAAATCCTCCTCCCCCTCCCACTCCTCCGGCGGCGAGGTCCACGGAGGCCTGGCTGCGGCCCTTGCTGCTGAAGGCGCGCTTCATGGAGTCGATGAGGCGTGAGCCCTCGGAGCGGCTGCTGGTCATTGTGGGCGGGGCCAGGAGCAGCTCCACGCTGCGCTTCTGGAGGTCTGTGTACAGCACCTCTAGCAGGGAGGACCGCGTCCGCTCCTGGGGTGGGAGTGGAAGCTGTTTTTATCGCTATTGTTTACTTCTTCAGCTTTACAAACCTTGAATTCACTGCCTTTTTGCCTCACTTGTATAGGCAAAGTCAGTCTGTGTTTTAACCAGGTGTTTGGTTGTGCGTGTGGTGTGTGTGTGTGTGTGAGAGTGTCCGTGGTAAACTTTAACATTGCCATTTTCTCAGGAAATGCTTTCTCTGCCAATACCAAATTTGGCTTAATCATAGTATGAAAAAAATCTTAACAGTCATACCAGTAACAGGTTGTTAGTCTCCCGAATTAAGCCGTATTTCCAAATCATTAACTGTTTATTTCGTTGAGATTTGTTCCGAAATCCGAAAATTCTAAAAACCGCTATGTTGTGTTCGAAGACGACATGACCTCGTTTTTCTTGTTCACAATTAAAAGGAAAGAAATACAAATTATGGACAGAACATATTATACAGTGATACTAACTATAGCATCGACGTGTTTACTGCATATAGATATTCTAAAGTGGACACGGAATTAACTGGAATGAACATAAAAGAAAAACTGAATCGATCGTTTCTTTCAACCTGTTGTAGACTGGTTTGTGCAGATCTAGCGATTACCGTGCTTGAAGCGATGACAACTTCTCCTTTACCGCCAAAATTAAAATTTTTAAAAAAAATTGAGATAATAAAAACACACAAAAAACATAATTTAAACAGCGTTATTACGTCCACTACAATCACATCTATGTATTGTACAAAGAAGAAGATGCTTTGCAGCAGTGGGGATTAGTCTGCTTGATTCGGAACTAAACATCATGGATCGATCCCGCTTGCATGCCTTTTTAAATTAAAAAAAATATATATATATATTATTATTTTTACATTTTTTTCTCCCAAGCTTATTTTATATATATCATATTTGATACGAGCACTTTTCAACGATTTTTTTTTATCTGTTTTTTTTTCTCTCTCCTCGTGATTCCTTTATTGGATAAAGCGCGAAACACAAGTGAGTCTTGAAGGCTTTGCCTATTGTTTCTTTTTTTTTTTTTCAACCAGTCACAGTCTTGCAATGTTGTATATTTTACTCCTTCAGCTGTACAAACCTGGAATTCAATGCCCTTTTTTCCTGAATCAGTCCCATTCTCTCACTCAGATCCTTTATTCATTTATCTATTTTACCTATTTTTGTGGGCTTCAGTGCACATGTTCACTTGATATACATAATGATTCCATTCCTTGGGGAGTAGTGCGTTAAACAGGGTTTGTTTTTGTTTTATTTTTTAATATCTATTTTATTTCCCATTGGTAGGCTGTGAAAACTCCCGCATTCATTTGTATCTACAAGTGGGTTTTTATGTGTATATGGGTGTGCAGTGATGGTCTAGTGGTAACGCGTCCGCCTAGGAACCGAGAGAATCTGAGTGCACTGATCTGAATCCTACAGTCGTCAGTACTTTTTCCCCTCCACTAGACCTTGAGTGGTGGTCTGGGTGCTAGTCAGTCGGATGAGACGTGTGCAGCATGGGGTGCTGAAGACAACTCCATCTGGAAGGGCTGATGTTCGTTCCTGAGCAGTGATGTGTTCAACACTGTTATCTTTTATCTTCCCCCTCCCATTCGTGGACCATAACTCCCACTCTCATTCGTGGACCATAACTCCCCCTCCATGGACCATAACTCTCCCTCTCATTCGTGGACCATAACTCCCCCTCCGATTCGTGGACCATAACTCCCACTCCCATTCGTGGACCATAACTCCCCCTAACTCCCCCTCCCATTCGTGGACCATAACTCCCCCTCCATGGACCATAACTCCCCCTCCCATTCATGGACCATAACTCCCCCTCCCATTCGTGGACCATAACTCCCCCTCCATGGACCATAACTCCCCCTCCCATTCATGGACCATAACCCCCCCTCCCATTCATGGACCATAACTCCCCCTCCCATTCGTGGACCATAACTCCCCCTCCCATTCGTGGACCATAACTCCCACTCCCATTCGTGGACCATAACTCCCCCTCCATGGACCATAACTCCCCCTCCGATTCGTGGACCATAACTCCCCCTCCCATTCATGGACCATAACTCCCCCTCCATGGACCATAACTCCCCCTCCCATTCATGGACCATAACTCCCCCTCCCATTCGTGGACCATAACTCCCCCTCCATGGACCATAACTCCCCCTCCCATTCGTGGACCATAACTCCCACTCCATGGACCATAACTTCCACTCCCATTCATGGACCATAACTTCCACTCCCATTCATGGACCATAACTCCCACTCCATGGACCATAACTCCCCCTCCCATTCATGGACCATAACTCCCACTCCCATTCGTGGACCATAACTCCCCCTCTCATTCGTGGACCATAACTCCCCCTCTCATTCGTGGACCATAACTCCCCCTCCATGGACCATAACTCCCACTCCCATTTGTGGACCATAACTCCCCCTCCCATTCGCAGACCTATTTACAAGTGGACTTTCGTGTGTATTGGGGGCTTGCATTCTTGCTATGTCCAAGGCACTGTTTTTCTTTTCTTTTCCGACTCATAAGCTGGAATTCCCACAGTTACTCATGTCCACAATGTTTCCACTCATGGGGAGTTTTGAAGTGCTGGAAGGCAGGGTTTTGTTTTATTTCATTATTTTTTCCCATTCGTTAACTGCAACTTCCATGCACATACACTCATATATGTCTAGAAGTGGGGCTTTTGTGTGTTTGGGCTTTTTTCTTTTTTTTTTTTTTTTTAACCATTTCCCCTCGTCATTTAGGCAGCCATACTTCATTTTCAGGGGTGTACATGCTGGTTTTGTTCACGTTTCCCTGAACACTGACATGGAATATGGGATCTTTAGGCTGTGTGTCTGATGTATATGCATAAAGGGGGTTCAGGCATTAGCAGGTCAGCACATGTGTACACCGGGGAGACAGAGACTGAAGTCAAATTGAAATTAAGGAAAAAGGAATAAGTATATATTGTCCTGCTTACATCCAATCCACATAAGCAATATCAATAAAGTATAAGTAGTCAATGGAATACAAAAAAATAAAGGTGGAAAAAGTAATTGCATACACATTACATACCAGCAACAACGACAATAATAATAAAAACAAAAAAGAACAAATTAGTTGCATAGAAAACACGCAACTCTCCATAGAAACATAGTGTGCATACACATGAATGACGGAGGGGAGGAATAAAGTAAGGAAAGAAGGGAGAGATTGCGAAGGAGACAGAGAGAGAGAGGAGAGATAGGGTCAGGAGAGAGAGAGAGACAGACAGATCGTGTGAGTGCAAGAACGTGTGGGTGTGTGTGTTCAGGTTCATAAACACACATTTGCATCGATGTGCATGCACACACACACACACACACACACACACACACACACACACACACACGCACACACACACACACACACACACGCACGCACTCACGCACACACACACACACACACACACAAACACACACACACATGCCTACACACACACACTCACACACATACGCACGCGCGCACACACACACACACACAAACAAACAAACAAACAAACAAACACACACACACACACACACACACACACACACACACAAATAAACCAAAGAAAAATAAAACTACTGACCCCCAGTTTGGCAAAGGTGCTGGCCCGGTAACAGGCCAACTCAGCATTGACCAGCTTGGTCAGCACAAAGTCACGGAACTCTGGTCCCTGCACAGACACAGGGCACTGCGCTACTATAACACGAGACAGGGGTGGAGGGGGTGGGGGGAGAGGGATGGGCATAATGAGAGGGAGGGACAGAAGTGTGAGGGAGGGATGGAGAGAGGAGAGAGTGGGAGGGAGAGGGATGGGGGGGCTATGGGGGGATGGAAAGGGAGTAAGACAGATAGGGAGTGAAAGAGTTGGATGGGAGAGGAAATGAGAGGGAGGGGGTACAAAAAGAGGGGGGGGGAGAGAGAGTGCGGTTGAGTGGGAGGGGAGAGGGGGGAGGGTGAAGAGAGAGAAGTGTAGGGAAGAAGTAGAAGGGGGAGAGAGATGAAAGTAACATGCAGAACTGCATGGAGATAGGAGTGCACAATTTGCAGATCCTCAGAATCAAGCAAATATGCACAAGCCCCCCACCCTAAGTACCCCCCCCACCCCTTCCCCCACCCAGTTTTCCCCCAACATCACCTTCTCTTTCAAAATGGATCTGAACATACAAGCGAGTGTTTACAAAAATGATATGCATGGTGCACACACACTCCCACAATCTCGTCCATATACGTACTCGCAAACACCCCTACTCCTCCACCCACCACCCCCGGCACACAAATCACCATCCATCCTGGTCACTCCCCCACCCACCACCACACTGATCACCATCCATCCCTGGTCACTCCCCCACCCACCACCACACTGATCACCATCCATCCCTGGTCACTCCCCCACCCACCACCACACTAATCACCATCCATCCCTGGTCACTCCCCAACCCACCACCACACTCATCACCATCCATCCCTGGTCACTCCCCCACCAACCACCACACTAATCACCATCCATCCCTGGTCACTCCCCCACCCACCACCACACTGATCACCATCCATCCCTGGTCACTCCCCCACCCACCACCACACTCATCACCATCCATCCCACGCCACTCCCCCACCAACCACCACACTAATCACCATCCATCCCTGGTCACTCCCCCACCCACCACCACACTCATCACCATCCATCCCACGTCACTCCCCCACCCACCACCACACTGATCACCATCCATCCCACGTCACTCCCCCACCCACCACCACACTGATCACCATCCATCCCACGTCACTCCCCCACCCACCACCACACTGATCACCATCCATCCCACGTCACTCCCCCACCCACCACCACACTCATCACCATCCATCCCACGTCATTCCCCCACCCACCACCACCACACTCATCACCATCCATCCCACGTCACTCCCCCACCCACCACCACACTCATCACCATCCATCCCACGTCATCCCCCCCCCCACCACCACCACACTGATCACCATCCATCCCACGTCACTCCCCCACCCACCACCACACTCATCACCATCCATCCCACGTCATTCCCCCCCCCCACCACCACCACACTGATCACCATCCATCCCACGTCACTCCCGCACCCACCACCACACTGATCACCATCCATCCCACGTCATTCACCCCCCCCCCACCACCACCACACTGATCACCATCCATCCCACGTCACTCCCCCACCCACCACCACACTCATCACCATCCATCCCTGGTCACTCCCCCACCCACCACCACACTGATCACCATCCATCCCACGTCACTCCCCCACCCACCACCACACTCATCACCATCCATCCCACGTCACTCCCCCACCCACCACCACACTCATCACCATCCATCCCACGTCACTCCCCCACCCACCACCACACTCATCACCATCCATCCCACGTCACTCCCCCACCCACCACCACACTCATCACCATCCATCCCACGTCACTCCCCCACCCACCACCACACTCATCACCATCCATCCCACGTCACTCCCCCACCCACCACCACACTCATCACCATCCATCCCTGGTCACTCCCCCACCCACCACCACACTGATCACCATCCATCCCACGTCATTCCCCCCCCCCCCCACCACCACCACACTGATCACCATCCATCCCACGTCATTCCCCCCCCCCCCACCACCACCACACTGATCACCATCCATCCCTGGTCACTTCCCCACCCACCACCACACTGATCACCATCCATCCCACGTCACTCCCCCACCCACCACCACACTGATCACCATCCATCCCACGTCATTCCCCCCCCCACCCACCACCACCACACTGATCACCATCCATCCCACGTCACTCCCCCACCCACCACCACACTCATCACCATCCATCCCACGTCATTCCCCCCCCCCCCACCACCACACTGATCACCATCCATCCCACGTCACTCCCGCACCCACCACCACACTGATCACCATCCATCCCACGTCATTCACCCCCCCACCACCACCACACTGATCACCATCCATCCCACGTCACTCCCCCACCCACCACCACACTGATCACCATCCATCCCACGTCACTCCCCCACCCACCACCACACTGATCACCATCCATCCCACGTCACTCCCCCACCCACCACCACACTGATCACCATCCATCCCTGGTCACTCCCCCACCCACCACCACACTGATCACCATCCATCCCACGTCATTCCCCCCCACCACCACCACCACACTGATCACCATCCATCCCACGTCATTCCCCCCCCACCACCACCACACTGATCACCATCCATCCCTGGTCACTTCCCCACCCACCACCACACTGATCACCATCCATCCCACGTCACTCCCCCACCCACCACCACACTCATCACCATCCATCCCACGTCACTCCCCCACCCACCACCACACTCATCACCATCCATCCATCCCCCACCCACCACCACACTGATCACCATCCATCCCACGCCACTCCCCCACCCACCACCACACTAATCACCATCCATCCCTAGTCACTCCCCCACCCACCACCACACTAATCACCATCCATCCCACGCCACTCACCCACCCACCACCACACTGATCACCATCCATCTATCCCCCACCCACCACCACACTCATCACCATCCATCCCTGGTCACTCCCCCACCCACCACCACACTAATCACCATCCATCCCTCGTCACTCCCCCACCCACCACCACACTGATCACCATCCATCCCTGGTCACTCCCCCACCCACCACCACACTCATCACCATCCATCCCTGGTCACTCCCCCACCAACCACCACACTAATCACCATCCATCCCACGTCACTCCCCCACCCACCACCACACTGATCACCATCCATCCCACGTCACTCCCCCACCCACCACCACACTGATCACCATCCATCCCACGTCATTCCCCCACCCCACCACCACACTGATCACCATCCATCCCACGTCACTCCCCCACCCACCACCACACTGATCACCATCCATCCCACGTCACTCCCCCACCCACCACCACACTGATCACCATCCATCCCACGTTATTCCCCCCCCCCCACCACCACCACACTGATCACCATCCATCCCACGTCATTCCCCCCCGACCACCACCACCACACTGATCACCATCCATCCCACGTCACTCCCCCACCCACCACCACACTGATCACCATCCATCCCTGGTCACTCCCCCACCCACCACCACACTCATCACCATCCATCCCACGCCACTCCCCCACCCACCACCACACTGATCACCATCCATCCCTGGTCACTCCCCCACCCACCACCACACTCATCACCATCCATCCCACGCCACTCCCCCACCCACCACCACACTGATCACCATCCATCCCTGGTCACTCCCCCACCCACCACCACACTGATCACCATCCATCCCACGTCACTCCCCCACCCACCACCACACTCATCACCATCCATCCCACGTCACTCCCCCACCCACCACCACACTCATCACCATCCATCCCACGTCACTCCCCCACCCACCACCACACTCATCACCATCCATCCCACGTCATTCCCCCCCCCACCACCACCACACTGATCACCATCCATCCCACGTCATTCCCCCCCCCCCACCACCACCACACTGATCACCATCCATCCCACGTCATTCCCCCCCCACCACCACCACCACACTGATCACCATCCATCCCTGGTCACTTCCCCACCCACCACCACACTGATCACCATCCATCCCACGTCACTCCCCCACCCACCACCACACTGATCACCATCCATCCCACGTCATTCCCCCCCCCACCCACCACCACCACACTGATCACCATCCATCCCACGTCACTCCCCCACCCACCACCACACTCATCACCATCCATCCCACGTCATTCCCCCCCCCCACCACCACCACACTGATCACCATCCATCCCACGTCACTCCCGCACCCACCACCACACTGATCACCATCCATCCCACGTCATTCACCCCCCACCACCACCACCACACTGATCACCATCCATCCCACGTCACTCCCCCACCCACCACCACACTGATCACCATCCATCCCACGTCACTCCCCCCACCCCACCACCACACTGATCACCATCCATCCCACGTCATTCCCCCCCCCCCCCCACCACCACCACACTGATCACCATCCATCCCTGGTCACTCCCCCACCCACCACCACACTCATCACCATCCATCCCTGGTCACTTCCCCACCCACCACCACACTGATCACCATCCATCCCTGGTCACTCCCCCACCCACCACCACACTGATCACCATCCATCCCACGTCATTCCCCCCCCCCACCACCACCACACTGATCACCATCCATCCCACGTCATTCCCCCCCCCACCACCACCACACTGATCACCATCCATCCCTGGTCACTTCCCCACCCACCACCACACTGATCACCATCCATCCCACGTCACTCCCCCACCCACCACCACACTCATCACCATCCATCCCACGTCACTCCCCCACCCACCACCACACTCATCACCATCCATCCATCCCCCACCCACCACCACACTGATCACCATCCATCCCACGCCACTCCCCCACCCACCACCACACTAATCACCATCCATCCCTGGTCACTCCCCCACCCACCACCACACTCATCACCATCCATCCCACGTCACTCCCCCACCCACCACCACACTAATCACCATCCATCCCACGTCACTCCCCCACCCACCACCACACTAATCACCATCCATCCCACGTCACTCCCCCACCCACCACCACACTAATCACCATCCATCCCTGGTCACTCCCCCACACACCACCACACTAATCACCATCCATCCATCCCCCACCCACCACCACACTGATCACCATCCATCCCACGTCACTCCCCCACCCACCACCACACTAATCACCATCCATCCCACGTCACTCCCCCACCCACCACCACACTAATCACCATCCATCCCACGCCACTCACCCACCCACCACCACACTGATCACCATCCATCTATCCCCCACCCACCACCACACTCATCACCATCCATCCCTGGTCACTCCCCCACCCACCACCACACTAATCACCATCCATCCCACGTCACTCCCCCACCCACCACCACACTCATCACCATCCATCCCTGGTCACTCCCCCACCCACCACCACACTCATCACCATCCATCCCTGGTCACTCCCCCACCAACCACCACACTAATCACCATCCATCCCACGTCACTCCCCCACCCACCACCACACTGATCACCATCCATCCCACGTCACTCCCCCACCCACCACCACACTGATCACCATCCATCCCACGTCATTCCCCCCCCCCACCACCACACTGATCACCATCCATCCCACGTCACTCCCCCACCCACCACCACACTGATCACCATCCATCCCACGTTATTCCCCCCCCCCCCCCACCACCACACTGATCACCATCCATCCCACGTCATTCCCCCCCCACCACCACCACCACACTGATCACCATCCATCCCACGTCACTCCCCCACCCACCACCACACTGATCACCATCCATCCCTGGTCACTCCCCCACCCACCACCACACTCATCACCATCCATCCCACGTCACTCCCCCACCCACCACCACACTGATCACCATCCATCCCTGGTCACTCCCCCACCCACCACCACACTCATCACCATCCATCCCACGTCACTCCCCCACCCACCACCACACTCATCACCATCCATCCCACGTCACTCCCCCACCCACCACCACACTGATCACCATCCATCCCTGGTCACTCCCCCACCCACCACCACACTCATCACCATCCATCCCACGTCACTTCCCCCACCCACCACCACTCATCACCATCCATCCCACGCACTCCCCACCCACCACCACACTCATCACCATCCATCCCACGTCATCCCCCCCCCCACCACCACCACCACACTGATCACCATCCATCCCACGTCATTCCCCCCCCCCCACCACCACCACACTGATCACCATCCATCCCTGGTCACTTCCCCACCCACCACCACACTCATCACCATCCATCCCACGTCATTCCCCCCCCCCCCACCATCACACCGCACTGATCACCATCCATCCCACGTCACTTCCCCACCCACCACCACACTGATCACCATCCATCCCACGTCACTCCCCCACCCACCACCACACTGATCACCATCCATCCCACGTCACTCCCCCACCCACCACCACACTAATCACCATCCATCCCACGTCACTTCCCCACCCACCACCACACTGATCACCATCCATCCCACGTCACTCCCCCACCCACCACCACACTCATCACCATCCATCCATCCCCCACCCACCACCACACTGATCACCATCCATCCCACGCCACTCCCCCACCCACCACCACACTAATCACCATCCATCCCTGGTCACTCCCCCACCCACCACCACACTCATCACCATCCATCCCACGTCACTCCCCCACCCACCACCACACAAATCACCATCCATCCCACGTCACTCCCCCACCCACCACCACACTGATCACCATCCATCCCACGTCACTCCCCCACCCACCACCACACTGATCACCATCCATCCCTGGTCACTCCCCCACACACCACCACACTGATCACCATCCATCCCACGTCACTCCCCCACCCACCACCACACTAATCACCATCCATCCCACGTCACTCCCCCACCCACCACCACACTAATCACCATCCATCCCTGGTCACTCCCCCACCCACCACCACACTCATCACCATCCATCCCTGGTCACTCCCCCACCCACCACCACACTGATCACCATCCATCCCACGCCACTCCCCCACCCACCACCACACTGATCACCATCCATCCCACGTCACTCCCCCACCCACACCCACATACCTTCTTGAAGACACAGACATCCAGAGGAGGACCGAATCTCGGCACGTCGTGTCGGGCTGTGACACACACCTGTCAACACCGCCGTCACAAACATATTTTAACACCATTACCATAGGTTATTTTGTTTGTTTGTTTGTTTGTTGTTGTTGTTGTTGTTTTTGGTTTTTTTTTTGGGGGGGGGTTCTTTTCTTTTGTCTTCTGTTGCCCCATCAGCTGCACCGTTTTTCAGTGCATTACATCTGCTCCACTCATCCCTAACCCCTTCCTTCCCACTGTACACAGCCACACTTGATACCTGAGGTATAGTTCACTTTGACAAAATTATGATATTGCTGCATGTAGTCCAGCCGACCACACTGGGCCATATCAGGTCTGACGAACAACAGAACCCTGTCACGTCTGGTTAAACTGAAAAAATCTGGGAACAATTCTTGCAAACCTGCATAAGAACACAATGCATGACATATTGCCTTAGCCATTACGCTCTATAAGGCATGTAAGACAAGGTTGTGCTGACGACATCAGCCAGTCGCCTTAATATATCACACACAGATGAAAACAAATTGTCAAAAAAGATCACAAATACTTCAAAGTCATACAACAGAATTCATAAAAAAGGAAAATGATGAACAGCTAGAAATTAAGCTTGCTTGTTTTAATTATTCATGTATTTTGACAGTCACCTGTATGCAATGTGTTTGGGTTTTTTATATTCATGTATTTTGACAGTCACTCTGCAATGATGTGTTTGGTATTTATTCATTCATCTATTTAATTATTTATTCATATATTTTAACAGTTACCCTGTAAGCAGTGTTACTGGTATTGGTGTGGACTGGTTGCACCACCAGGTAGGAGTGCAGGAAATGGGAGGCAATCATGCTGGGCATGAAAGGAGTGTTCTCCTCTTGGAACACGATGGCCACAATGTCGTTCCCTATGTGGCGCTTTTTCTGAAGCTGGAACAGAGAGAAACAAACGAATGTGTACTGACAATGAAACAAACATGAAAGCAAGCAAACACACTGACCATGTATTTCTCTCTATCACCAGGAACGTTTGTAGCTTACATATTCAAATGTGTAGCTACACAACTGCATTTGAAAACGTTTTCCTTTCTTGCCACCACAGCTTTTTCTGTGTGGAATCCGGGCTGCTTTGCCAGGGGACAGAGCCTTGACACACAAAGAAGTGAGAGAGAGAGAGAGGAGGGGGGGGGGAGAGGGGGGAGGGGAGGGAGAGAGAGGGGGCGGGAGAGAGAGAGGGGGGAGGGGGGGGAGGGGAGGGAGAGAGAGAGGGGGGCGGGGAGACACAGAAACAAAGACAGAGACAGACAGAAAGAGGAAAGAAGAGAGAGAGGGAGAGGGGTGCGGGCGAGGGGGTGGGGGTGGGGAGTGAGGGAAAGGGTCCCAAAGGCACAGACACTAAATCAATGGGGAAGATGGGGATCCAGGCGGTCTTGTTTTATGTTGTTGGTGTTTTCTGTTTGTTTGTTTTTTTCTTTTTTCTTTTCTTTTGTGTGCAGTTTTTGTTGTTGATTTTTTTTTCCATCCAATTTACACTGGATGTTACATTTCCATGTACTTTGAATTTGGATATTCAGAGGACAAAGGGAGTCAGAAAAGACCCAGGGACCCAAAGGACCCAGAGGACCACAGAGGACCAAAAAGGACCCGGGGGGCCAAAAAGGACCCAGAGGACCAAAAAGGACCCAGAGGACCAAAAAGGACCCAGTGGACCCAGGGAGCCAAGGAGGACCACACTACCTGCTGAGGATCAGCGGAGGAGTGGGGCAGCATGGTGGACACATGGAACATGATCTCCTTGTCCTTGAACTCTGTGTACACCGACTCTGACCCCGTCTGGCCATGCTGCGTGTCCAGCCCTCCACGGAAACTGGGAAGAAAGAAAAACAAAACAAAAACAACAAAAAAACTGATGGGATGAAGAAATGAATGAAAAAAGGACATAACATAAAGATCAGTGACTCATAACTCACAGTGGGATGCACGCACTGACATAACAAAGTCAGCTGCAGTTCCCTTTTTCTAACGAATGTGCAACAGGACCTGGACACTGGAAGAATGAAAGAAAACAACAGATGAGTAATGGAATCAAAAAGACCAAAGAAAGAAAAGGACAACACAAAAAAGACCAAGGCCTCACATCACGCAATAGGACACCCTCACGCTTCACAAATGTACAATAGATCAACAAATGTACAACAGACATCAGTTTCAGTTTCAGTAGCTCAAGGAGGCGTCACTGCGTTCGGACAAATCCATATACGCTACACCACATCTGCCAAGCAGATGCCTGACCAGCAGCGTAACCCAACGCGCTTAGTCAGGCCTTGAGAGAAAAAAAAGGTGAATAAATAATAGATAAGCGTACATAAATAAATAAATAATAATTATAATATTAAAAAAGGTAATAGTAATAATAATAATAATGATAATAATAATAAATAAATAAATAAGACAACAATGATGATAAATAAGCAAATAAATGTAAAACATGAAGATACACATTCACACATACACCCACACATGTATAACAGATATGCACCAAACGTGCAGTTTCACAGATATGAAAGCACAGTCAAATACACATAAACGTACATGAGCCCCAACACACACACACACACACACACACACACGCGCCACACACATGACCCTACACATCCTCTACCCCTTCCTCCACACACTCATTTCTAGTCTACGTATCGCAGCTTCCACGGCACACACACACACACACACACACACAGATGAACATTTACTTGTGCAAGCACACACACATACGCCCATATCCCCAACCCCCAACCCCACACACATATATACAAAGATATATATATATATATACACACCCGCACGTTCCAATATCCTGTTGCTCCCACAGTGTAGGCATGCATACACTCACGTACCTCATCCTCTACCCCCCCCCCCCCCACCTCCCCTCACACACACACACACACACACACACACACACACACGCACGTGCACAGAACTCTCCTGACACTTGTGTACACTTACACCCTCGCGCATGCACAAACGCACTCAAAAACACAGACCCACACATACACAAGCACACACATACACACACGCACAGAGGCTGCCACTGATTGGCCGCAAGAGGGATGGGAAAAGATCTCTGATGCCAAGAACATTGTATTTGGAAAAGCCCACAGAGACTCTGTTCCGTTTTGAAGAAATCTGCGCAATGTTGGTTTGGAAATG
This sequence comes from Babylonia areolata, assembly GCF_041734735.1. Taxonomy (NCBI): domain Eukaryota; kingdom Metazoa; phylum Mollusca; class Gastropoda; order Neogastropoda; family Buccinidae; genus Babylonia; species Babylonia areolata. The sequence continues at coordinate 14,595,155 of NC_134886.1, forward strand.
ATGCCGATATTTGTTTGATCTGCAAAGCATCGTGCTCTACCTTTCATGTTAGACTTACGGCCGCTCCCTCTGTTTTTATTTCTTTGAGGTGATCGATGGTGTGATGGCCTTGTACCTGTTCTTTTTGATATTCTTTGACTTTTCTGAGGATTTCCGATTTTCCTAGATGTAGGCCGCTCGTTGGTGTTGCGTTACCAGCAAGTCTGTCAGCTCACTCATTTCCCTTAACTCCTGCATGTCCCGGGCAGTATGACCATGTGAGTTTTTTAATCTGAAAGTTGCGCATTGCCTTATGCCACTCTGGGCTTCCCATTCCGTTTTCAATTTTCTGTATGAGGTTCACTGAGTCGGTTAGAATCATGGCATGTTGGTTTCCGGGCGTATGGATGGACGATAGCCACTGGAGGGCATGTGTCACAGCTTCAACTTCCATCGTTAGGCTGGAGGTTGTGACTTTGTAGGCAGCATTCTCTTCCCTAATTGTTTTTCCATTTTGTTTCGCAGTGAGTCCCCAACCGGATCGGTCTTTGGTGACTGAGCCATCTGTGTATATGATGATGTCCTCTTCTTTACTGTTTTCTTCTATGAGTAGCCTCACTTCCGCATCAGTTTTGCCCTCTGGCCATTCCCGACAATGTCTTCCCAGAGCGGGTGCAATGGCTGTGTTGAATAGATGGTTAAGGTTTTCGGGGTTTTTCTCCCATTCTTTTAATTCTTTCAGGTCTTGTAGTCGGCATACTAGCTGGATTGTGTCTTCTGCTTGCCCCATCCATGATCTTCCTCGTCCTAGACGGCTGCCTTTTGGTTCTTTGACTGCGTCATGCAGTGGGTTTTGAGGGTTTTCTAATGCTTTGAAGTAGGTCTTGACCTGTTCTAGCTTGTTTCTGGCCTGCACTGAAGGAAGGTCATGCAGGTATCGCTTGGTTTCTGTGGGCGTGTCTTTTGTTGTTCCAAGGATCAGCCTCATAGCTTCATTTTGAACTCTTTCTAATTTTAGGAGGTTGCTTTGAGATGGTGTTGTTAGCCCAAGTCCGTAGTCGGTCACACTGAGGACGAGTGATTGGTATAGCAGGAAGAGGTGGCTTTGTTCAATACCTTTGGTTGCCATTGCTTTTAAGACTGAAAGGCCCTTTTTGCATTTGAGAACAGTATTTTCCGTATGTTTTCTGAAGGTCAGCATCCTGTCGAAGTGTATTCCTAGGTAGCGTAGGCATTCGGTTTTCTCGATCTGAATCCCGACGAATGACACAGGTGGTGGTGAATTGCTCACGGTTCTGTTGTTGAGGGTGCACAGCAACGTTTGGGCTTTCGCTGGATTGATGGAAGATCCTGTGTCTTTGCACCATTGAGCAATATTGTTTAGTTGTTTCTGGACGGCTTTAGTTCTTTCCTGAGCATCTTTCGAAGTTTTGAAGACCAGGCCATCATCCGCAAGAGTAAGCACCCGAGCTATTCCATTGTTGTTTAAGTCTGCAAGGCCCTTCTACACGACATTGTAGAGGACAGGAGAGAGCGGAGACCCTTGTGGCAGTCCCATGGATAGTTTAGAAGGTGCAGATACCCAATCTCCGAGGCGTAGGACGACGGTTCTTTCCTGAAGCGCTGCTGCTATCCATCTTGTCAGTGTCAAACTTACTCCATACCTTAGTAGCAGCTCCATGAGGTGCGCAAACTGGACTTTATTGTAGGCATCTTCAAGGTCGATTGCTACTGCTAGTGTTTCTTCTTTTCTTTGAAATCCTTCATACACCTCATATGCAAAAGCAGCTGCATTTTCCCATGTGGACTTGCCTGTTCTGTAACCACCTTGATTTGAAGGGAGAATGTGCCTGTGTTCAAGATCCCTTGCAAGTTTCCTGGCTATCATGCGTTCCATGAGCTTTCCAGCAATGTTTTGCATGGTTAGGATCCGGTAGCCGCTTACCTGACGATGGTCCTTTCCTGGTTTTGGTATGGGTTTTAAGAAGCTGTGTGTCCAGTCCTCCAGCACATCTCCATTGTGGAAACTGTTTTGATATAGATTGAAGTTTGCTTCTGTCTTCTTCCGATAGTTCCTTGATGTCCGAGTAGCGAACTTTGTCTGGGCCAGGAGCCGATTCTTTCTTGCATTTAGCTATTGCTTCGTTTAGATCATCTATTGTCAAGTCATCATCAGGTCCAGTCTGCATAAGGGTTTGGTTTAACTCCTCAACATATTTCTTTTTCTCGTTTCTTTGATCGCTCTGTTGTATGAAACGTTTGAGCTGGGCGGATCCTTTTTTTCGTTTGTCTTAAGCTTGGTTCCGTCAGTGTCTACCATGTCTGGGGTTGTTGTTGTGCACGTTTTCCCTTCCATGCGATGATAAAATTGCCAGAACTCTGTCAATGTTTCCACTTGTCATTTTTGGCCTCTTGAGCAATGATTTCAAACCGTTTAGTTTTTTCTTTCATTTTTGTTTCAATATCTTTGTCCGGAGATGGTTTCAACATTTTCTATTTAAAAAAATAGAGTCTTTACAGACTTCTGTGTGTGAAAATCCTGTTGCTCTCCTCGGGGGAGGAGGTGGGTGGGGGAGGGGGTGGGTGGGGGAGGGGGTGGGGTGGGGGGGGTGCCACCACGGTGCAGCGTACCTTTCTTCTCTAACATGTCCACTGCCCGTTCCCCTCTGACAGTCTACCTGTTCCCCTCTGACAGTCTACCTGTTCCCCTCTGACAGTCTACCTGTTCCCCAGCGTTGGAACATCACGCGCCTTTAGCCACAGTCTTGCTTTTCACTCCAGGACAGATGCAGACCAGACGACAGACGTACACTGCATACTTTCTGAACTCACTCTGCAGAGGTGTTCGTCACGCGCCCCAGAGAGTTAAGAGAGTGAAGACAGAAACCAAGATGAAGTGACAGGAGTGGTGAGGGATGGAAGTTAACCCATCAAGTCTCAATAGCTTTGTACGAATGTTGTTGTTATTATTCCTGCTGGTTTTTTTGTTTTTTGTTGTTGTTTATTTTTTACCGAAACACATTTTTTTAAGTACTACAGAGAACGGTGTGAACACATCAAATCAACACACATCACTTGGTAGATTTTCCCTACATCGATTTCAACATTTGGCGGAAAGAAGCTCAATCACATCAATTAGGACCAACAGAGAACGTAGTAGTTGTGTGTGCAGTGCGCGAGCGCGCACATGTGTGTGTGTGTGTGTGTGTAAGTGCGCGCGCGCGCGTGTGTGTGCGTCTGTACGTGTGCGCTTGTGCATGTGTGCGTGTGTGTGTGTGTGTGTGTGTGTGTGTGTGTGTGTGTGTGTGTGTGTGTGTGTGTGTGACAGAGAGACAGAGAGAGAGAGAGACAGAGACAGAGGCTGACATAAACAAACACTGACAGAGATGGACAAAATTCGCAAGAATTTCTCACATCCAAGACTAGCATCCCTTCCTCCTTCATTGAATTGATATGGTTAATCAGACTGCAGATTATTGATCAGACACCTTAAGGTGTTTTTGTTTAATTGTTTGTTCTTAAATCATAGGAAAGCAATTATTCTTTCATCTTTCATCTTCTCGACACAATCATTATCATTCAAGCAGCTCATTTGAGCTGATGGTCATCAATCAATTTATCAATCAGAGAGCCTATCTCGTTTATTCATTTATTCATTCATTTATAACCAAAGAAAGCAATTATTCCCTCGTCTTTTCCGTTTCTTGCATGTCATTGAGTTATATTATTTGCAGCTGTCACGCTGAAAATCTTTGGCCTTTTCTTTCTGATATTCAGTTGATGACTCCATGGATGTGCCAAATGCGCAGAGAACACGTCTCACACAGATACAGTCTGGTTGCATTTGCGCCTCTGTCTGTCTCTCCCTCTCTCTTTATTCTCGAATTTCCAGCATAGACCAGCATAGATAGCACAGCATGGCATACACACACGCAGAATCATAATATCAAAATGAGAAGCATGCATCCCAAAATATCAAAGAGAGGTTGGTAATCAAGCTTTTTTTTTAAATTGTTATTTTTGCCTTAATCTCTTTCCGCCATGAAGCAGAGCCATGCTTTTTGTTCACGGATCAACAGACACGGTTTAACCGATAGCACAGAGCACACTTTACAATGAGGTCCGTTTGTGGTCTGTTCTCTTCAAGCTTTGTCGTTAATGTCAATAATGTTTTGCCGTGCATCCAGGTCCATAACCCCTTGAATGATTGTAAACACATGCTTGCAAGCACGCATACACACACACTAAAGAATGCACATGTGGACACACACGTACATATGCATATGTACACACACACATGCATAGACATATGCATACACAAGTATATAGATACGCACACACATATACAAATATGCATGCACGTATGTACACTCTTGTGCATCTTTACATCACTATGGTTTTGAATTTCACATAAGAAGTAATTAAAGCATGGCCACACACACACACACACACACACACACACACACAGTTGTTTGCAATCTGTAAGATGTGCTGACTATTGATAAATATACAAACACAAATGGTTAATTGAAAGAAAAAAATAAACAGTCATACCTTTTGTTTGTTTGTTTTTACAATATTCATCAAACTCTTTCTTCAATGGCATGGACTGATGGTGAAGATTGAAAACAACAACGACAACAAACAACATTGAATACACATGTGCAAATGGAACCCAAATTACCCCGTGAAATCCTTCAGCTTGACACGCTGACCAATCAGATCCAAGAATTCGTCAAATGCAGCACCATGGGCGGAGTTACCAAACAGTTCTTCCTCGCGTGTCTAAAATGAAAAGGAAACGTGGCTCTATTTACGGGCTTTGTGTGCTCACACACACACACACACACACACACACACACACACATATATATATATATATATATATATATGTGTGTGTGTGTGTGTGTGTGTGTGTGTGTGTGTGTGTGTTGTTGTCGTGTATCTTGTTGCTGTTAATGTTGTTTTGCTTTTGTTGTTTTTGTTGTTGTTGTTGTTGTTGTTGTTGTGTGTGTGTGTGTGTGTGTGTGTGTGTGTGTGTGTGTGTGTGTGTGTGTGAGGTTCCTAAAAATAGTACAAAACCACAGACAGGTCCAGTTACTCATGGTAAGACAAAGGCACACAACTTCTAACTGTTGTTGCGTGTGCATGTCAAATAGAAGGTACGGCAAACACTCAGGAACATCTTTTTTCTATGTTTTTTTTAAAGGAAGTTTCTGAGTTTATTTCATTACAGTTTTATTCATCACTAAGTAATATGGTCATGTATGCAAAAAAAGGAATTCATATAACAATTAAACCCGTCCTGAGTGGCCATGTTGTTTTTCCCCGAAGCATTCGCGGCTGTTATCACTTTTGGCTGATTATAATATTTCACAGGTGCTCTGTTCAGATCACCCGTGCATCGTTAATCCTCTGTCGTACAGTTTCGCAGCAACGAAGGCTAATAATAATACTAATAGCAGAAAAAAGCAACAATAATAAATCAAAACAATAAGCATAACAACGACAATAACAACATCAATAATCGTACACAAGGTAAACGGCTTTAACCAGAGAATCAGAAAGAAAGCAGCAACAATGTATATGCCACAAAGCCACATTTCAGCTGGAGTTGATTGAGTCTGACACACAAACAACAACAATAAGAATGATAACAGCAAGAACAACACTAGCAACAACAAAAAACGACGATATTAAATAAAAACAACAACACAAATACAATAAGAACAACAAGAACAGGAACAAAAACAAATAACACACACACACACACACACACACACACACACACACACATGCCACACTAACAAATTCATCTTCACCAATCTAATCTACGATCAGTTTCAGTGTTAAGACGTTAAAACTGAAGAACACCACAGGCCGCCACTTCGTAAAAGGAATGTCAATGCTAACGAAACCGTAACGAACTCAACACTAATTAGATTTCAGTATCGAAAACACCTGAACCCTATCAAAAAGAGTGGTTTGCAATCATAAATCAGATTGAGCGCTGCAGGCGGACACAAGCTACATAAAATTATCAACATCTGAACGGAATCCGAACATCACATGCCAGTCGTTTTAAGGCGGAAACAAATTTTATCTTTTCATGATTCAAAGGATTATCAATGTCTAATTTTGCATAATTTTTTTATGTTGTTTTTGTTGAGCAGCTGCGGAGAAAAAAAAGTCATTTCATTAAGAATGCGTTGTCAACATTGTTTCTATGCATCAGATGATTTACAGCAGTTGTAGTTGTGGGAATGGAGGAGGGACCCTTTTTATCCTCAGAATCACCATCGTAAAGTCATTGTTGTGGTGATCATGAAGGCGTTCTGAATATCAATTCTCTATTCATGTATATTTCATTCTCTGGTCATGAATATTTCAAATGGCTTAGACTAGGCAAATGAACGGTTTCATACTCTAATTTCATTAAGATTATTCTTTGAAGATTTATATGTGTTTCAATACTATCTTCCGGAAAAACATCAGTATGAACAAAAGCAATTTCAATAGTACATAACAAATGCTGTACAGTGTTACATATTATCATCATTTTTACTAAACTTTTATCTCTCCGTGCTTTCCTCCCTCTCTCCTTCTATTCCATTATAACCTGTCTTTCTCCCTCCTTCCTCTTTCTCTGTTTCGTTCAGACAAACATACACGTTCAGACAAACATACACGTTCAGACGAGCATACACGTTCAGACAAACATACACGCACACGGATGCACATATAAACACGCTGCTGCTATTTGTATGTAGGCCTGAGCACCTTTCCTCTGAGAGAGAGAGAGAGAGGGAGGGAGAGGGAGGGAGAGGGAGAGAGAGAGGGACGGAGGGGAGGGAGGGTGCGGGGGTGGGTGGGTGGGTGGGGGGCCTGTACAAACCTGAGCAAACTTCTGGTAAATGACACCGAACTTGAAGCAGTGCGTAAGCGTGTGTTCGTCATAGGCCATGATCAGTTCTGACCCCTGCACACACACACACACACACACACACACACACACACACACACACACACACACGATGAATTTAATTCCATGATCAGTAAAAGCAATCATCTGGTGCATCCTACTGAAAGCAACAAATCAATCAGCCAATCAAAAATACTCTATTAACCCTCAGGGAAAATCATTTGTGCAATCACAGGGTCGTTATAAACACGCACACAATAATAATTATGATAACGCACACAGTAAAAAGACATCAAAACCAGTTAAGAAAATAAATTGTTACACATCAATATGGTCAAATAAACGTGTCCAGCAAATAAATCCATATATATCGGTAAAACACATACACACACACGCGCGCGCACACACGAACGCACACACACACACACACACACACACACACACGCGCGCGCGCGCGCGCGCACGTATGCACTCACACACATATATCATGGCAACAAATTAATATAAACTTCTATGTAAACTAAACGTCACCCAGAAACGCTTGCCCGTGCACACACCGCTAACCCCCCTCACCCGTCAGCCCCCACCTCCCTTTCAACACCCAAATACACACATGCTCATGCTCAGCAACACTCCCACATGCGAGCAAATCTTTTGCCCTTACGCACTCTTCTGCAGGGGATGCCCAGGGGCTATATATTATCAGTCTTATCAGTGATATTGTTGTATGTTTCGGTTGGGTTGCGTGAACGGCAAACTTTCAAAAGTCTTTACTTTTTAACTGACATACCGTTGAGAGCATGGCACACAAACACAAATACACATTGAGACAGATATTTGTCTTCTGAAGATAAGAAAGAAAGTTTATGACCAATGTGCGAAAAAGAATCAAAACTGAACACTGAAATAACCTAATAAGCATGAAACAATTATTAATTTTTTGTTTGCCAAAGATTATCATGCAGTTCACAATGGTTGTATGGAACATCCCTCCCTCCCTCCTCGCGCGCGCGCGCGCGCGCGCGCGCGTGTGTGTGTGTGTGTCTATGTGTCTGTGTGGGGGAGGGGATGGGGGGGGGGGGGGGTTGAGAGAGACACACACTGAGAGAAAGAGAGAGGCAAAGAGAGAGAGGAAGACAGAGAAGATGAAGAAGAAGAAGAAGAAGAAGAAGAAGAAGAAGAAACGAAACAAAAAGAAGTACACGAAGACGAAAAAGAAAGAGGAGCCGTAGGAAGACAAACACATAGAATGACCACCACCAACACCACTACCACCACCACCAACAACAACAACATCACCACCACCACCACCACCATCACCACCAGCATCACATGCAGTTTTACCTTCAGTGACAACACCGGGTAGAACTTTTCTGTGGTCAGCTCTTCACACAGGTGCTGAAACCAACGAGAAACAGCATCGTTCACACAACGATAATCACTTGCGGAACGCGATTTCAGTTTCACTCCCCCCCCTTCCCCCAAACCTCCAACCCCCCCAAGCCCCCAAACCTCCAACCCCCCAAGCCTTCAACCCCCCTCCCCCCCCCCCCCCCCCAAAAAAAAAAGGAACTCGCTGCCATCCAGCAGTGGACGTGACACTCCAAGACATTTGTTTTGCCAAGCTTTCCCTCAGCTAAGATACAGGGGGGTGGGGGGATGGGGGGTGGGGTGCTGTTCATGAATATGTGTGGTATTAGTGTACGAATTGTGTGAGTAGTGTGTACATAGTATGCCTGCTGAGTTGCTCTACGCGAGATCATGTTTTGTATAACATTGATCCATTATTGTTGTCTCATCATTATCTAGACACTGAGTCATCAGATTCGGGATCATAACAATCAATCAAGGCCTTCATCATCATCATCGACATCATCATCATCACCACGTGTCATCACCGTGTGGTGAAAAAAAATGACGGTGGGGGCGGGGGTGGTGGGTGGGGTGGGAGAGAAACAGCAGATCAAAGACACTACACAACAACAACTACGCCAACAGTTCAGTTTCAGTTTCAGTTTCAAGGTGCTTTCAAAACGCACGGACGAATCATATAATTATGCTACTTCATGTCTGCTGAAAAAGGTTTATTTCAAGTATCATATTTCATTTCCTGTTATATAACACGTTTCAAACAACAACGTCAACAACAAGAAACACACACACACACACAGATATATATATATATATATATATATATATATATATATATATATATATAGAGAGAGAGAGAGAGAGAAAGAGAGAGAGAGAGAGAGAAACACAAACACAACGCATACAAACACACACACGCCCCTCCCCGCCCCCCTCCCCCCCCACACACACACTCGCACGCATGCAAACACACATAAGCACACACACAAGCTATATATAAAGATACAGTGTCTTTTTCCTCCACCATTGTCCCCCTCCTTCCAGTCCCCCAGGCCTCTTGCACCGTCCTTCCTTCGTCTTTTTTCTCACAGAACTCAGGGAACAGAACAGACTGTCACCATTAGTTCTCTCCATTAGTGTGTGCCTCGAGAGTATGTAGAAACACCGCTCCGCTATTATCGAGTTCCTAACAACATGAACAGACACCGCTATTATCGATTTCCTAACAACATGTCGGTTAGTCGGCTGACCAGTCCCAGTCCAGTACTGGTCATCTTAACCCCTTGACTGCTGCTGGCAAATACGCTCGTCAGTAAATGGCGGTCACCTCACCCAGTGAAATTTGATATGACAGGTCAGGGTATCAGTTACCGTTCTTGCGGTTCTTCCTCATGGGATTACATTACCTTTGATCAGCAACATCAACCACATTATGAAAAAAACACACGACGGGTGATGCTGCACTGATACTTTGCCAAGGTTCAGATGTCAAGGGGTTAACTGACGGTACTGATGCACGTGCGTTGACGTGGTTTTGTCAGGCACATAAATCGAATGAAGGAGGAGGAGGAGGAGTAGGAGGAAGGGAAAAGATTAGCAGTGACATGAGCAACAGCAGCAGCAGCACAAGGAGAAGAACCACTCCGCCTCTAAATCTTTGAGACCTTATCAACTCGGAGACAATAATTATAGGGCCACTAAAAATAAACGGGGATCCATCTAACTTAGATCAGCAGCGTGAACTACTTAACAATGTTCAGAAAAGTTCAGTCAGTTTCGCTTCAACAAAGACAGACAACCTGACTTTTCTTTACCACCCCACACACGGAACCAGCATGAGGAAGATAATGTACCTGATCGGAGAGGACTGGCGAGTACCTGATGAACCAGGTCTTGGTTGATTATCATCACAATTAGCAGCATCATGGAAAAGGTAGATACAGCATTATAAAGGGAAGGGGGGTCTGGAGAGAGGGTTGTTCTTGATATTGACAGTCACTATTGTCCTCTCTCTCTCTCTCTTTCTGTGTGTGTGTGTGTGTGTGTGTGTGTGTGTGTGGCAATCGTCTATTTATTTTGTACATGCGTCAATGTCGGACTGACTGGAGGAAGGTTCGTTTAAAAGCTATGCTGATTAACCAGTTCCATTTTAATGTGTGTGTGTGTGTGTGTGTGTGTGTGTGTGTGTGTGTGTGTGTGTGTTTGAACGTGTGCACGTGTGCGCACGCACGTGTGTGTATGCATGTATGTGCGTGTGTGTGTGTGTGCACATTTCTGTGTGCGCAAATGTGTGAATGTATGAATGTGTGAGAGAGAGAAAGAGAGGGGGAAGGAGGGAGACAGACAGAGAAAAAAGACATTGTACGATTTCAAAAGAAGGAAAGTGCCACCCAAGACAGACACACTGATATCTGACCACACACTACTTACCTTGGCCAGTCTGAAAGGGTTGGGCAACTCTCCCAAATCTACCACCTCCTGTTTCGTTCCCGTGCGGGTTCTGAAATACATGCCGATATATGGATGATTCACACCCTCGATTGCTGCACCTTGATGAAGAGTGGAATGAAACACACTCAGAATGACGGACAGGATGCGTCAACAACATGAGTGACGCCAACAACACTCTCAGAATGACGGACAGGATGACGTCAACAACACAGCTGACGCAAACAAACACACAGAATGACAAATAGGATGACGTTAACAACACGGGTGACGCAAACAAACACACAGAATGACAGACAGGATGACGTTAACAACACAGGTGACGCAAATATATACAAACACAGAATGACGGACAGGATGACGTCAACACGTGTGTGGCACAAACACACCCAGAATGACGGACAGGATGCCGTCAACTACACGGGTGACGCAAACAGCACACCGAGAATGACAGACAGGATGACGTCAAAAACACGAGTGACACGAACAACACACTCAGAACGAGGAACAGGATGACGTCAGCTACACGAGTGACACAAACACACACAGAATAGGAGACAGGATGACGTCAACAACACGGGTGACGCAAATAAACACACACAGAATGGCAGACGGGATGACGTTAACACGGATGTGACACAAACTAACTCAGAATGACGGACATGATGACGTCAACAAACAACACGGATGACGTAAAAAAAAAAAACACCCAAAAAACAAAAAAACACACACAGAATGACGAACAGGTTGACGTCATGAGCACGGGTGACGCAAAACCTCAACCACACTCAGACTGAGTGAGGACGGCCCTGACCTGAGGATGACGTGGACGGCCGTGTTCCTGCCCTTGACACACAGGTGGGTGGTGCTGTGGAGACGTACCGACATGACCACGGGGCCCACAGCCTCGTCGTACGCGTAGTAGTTGAAGTGCTCCTGGAGGGCAGGGGAGGGAGCGGGTGTGTGGGGTGGGGGGGAGGATTGAGACAGTGGGCAACATGTGTGAATCGGTTTAGTTCATCAGATATTATTTATTTATTTATTTACTTCTTCTCTTTATTCTATTTCATCCAATCATTTTTTTTAATTCTATTTATCATTTTCTGAGGGATGTTTCGTGTTGCCTGTGTCCCCTTCTCTGTCTCCATCTAGAGTTCTGTCTCCGTTTCAGTCTCTTGTCTGTCTCTCTGTCTTCTTGTCTCTGTCTCCATTTCTGTCTCCTGTCTCTGTTTCCCTCTCTGTCTCCTTGCCTTCATATCTTTCTGTCTCTGTCTCCTCACCGTCATGTCTTTCTGTCTGTCTCCTCGCCGTCATGTCTTTCTGTCTCTGTCTCCTCGCCGTCATGTCTTTCTGTCTCTGTTTCCCTCTCTGTCTCCTCGCTGTCATGTCTTTCTGTCTCCTCACCGTCATGTCTTTCCGTCTCTGTTTCCTCACCGTCATGTCTTTCCCTCTGTCTCCTCACCATCATTTCTTTCTGTCTCTGTTTCCCTCTCTGTCTCCTCACCGTCATGTCTTTCTGTCTCCTCACCGTCATGTCTTTCTGTCTCTGTCTCCTCGCCGTCATGTCTTTCTCTCTCTGTCTCTCTCTGTGTTTCCTCACCGTCATGTCTTTCTGTCTCTGTTTCCCTCTCTGTCTCCTCACCGTCATGTCTTTCTGTCTCTGTTTCCCTCTCTGTCTCCTCACCGTCATGTCTTTCCCTCTGTCTCCTCACCGTCATGTCTTTCTGTCTCTCTGTTTCCCTCTCTGTCTCCTCGCCGTCATGTCTTTCTGTCTCTGTTTCCCTCTCTGTCTCCTCGCCGTCATGTCTTTCTGTCTCTGTTTCCCTCTCTGTCTCCTCACCGTCATGTCTTTCTCTCTCTGTTTCCCTCTCTGTCTCCTCATCGTCATGTCTTTCTCTCTCTGTTTCCCTCTCTGTCTCCTCACCGTCATGTCTTTCTCTCTCTGTTTCCCTCTCTGTCTCCTCACCGTCATGTCTTTCTGTCTCTGTTTCCCTCTCTGTCTCCTCACCGTCATGTCTTTCTGTCTCTGTTTCCCTCTCTGTCTCCTCACCGTCATGTCTTTCTGTCTCTGTTTCCCTCTCTGTCTCCTCACCGTCATGTCTTTCTGTCTGTCTCCTCACCGTCATGTCTTTCTGTCTCTGTCTCTCTGTGTTTCCTTGTCTCTATCTCTGCATCTGTGTCTGTCTCTTTGTCGCTGTCTGTCTCTGTCTCCATCTCTTCATTTGTTTGTCTCTGTCTCTGTCTCTGCGTGTCTCTATCTCTTTAACTCTGTGTGTCTCAATACCTCTCTGTGTCTGTCTCTGCGTGTCTCTATCTCTTTGTCTCTGTGTGTCTCAATACCTCTCTGTCTCTGTCTCTGCGTGTCTCTATCTCTTTGTCTCTGTGTGTCCCTATCTCTTTGTCTCTGTCTGTCTCAATGCCTCTGTGTCTGCGTGTCTCTATCTCTTTGTCTCTGTCTGTCTCAATGCCTCTGTGTCTGCGTGTCTCTATCTCTTTGTCTCTGTCTGTCTCAATGCCTCTGTGTCTGCGTGTCTCTATCTCTTTGTCTCTGTCTGCCTCAATGCCTCTGTGTCTGCGTGTCTCTATCTCCTTGTCTCTGTCTGCCTCAATGCCTCTGTGTCTGCGTGTCTCTATCTCTTTGTCTCTGTCTGCCTCAATGCCTCTGTGTCTGCGTGTCTCTATCTCTTTGTCTCTGTCTGTCTCAATGCCTCTGTGTCTGTGTGTCTCTATCTCTTTAACTTTGTGTGTCTCTATCTCTTTAACTTTGTGTGTCTCAATGCCTCTGTGTCTGCGTGTCTCTATCTCTTTGTCTCTGTCTGTCTCAATGCCTCTGTGTCTGCGTGTCTCTATCTCTTTGTCTCGGTCTGCCTCAATGCCTCTGTGTCTGCGTGTCTCTATCTCTTTGTCTCTGTCTGTCTCAATGCCTCTGTCTCTGCGTGTCTCTATCTCTTTGTCTCTGTCTGTCTCAATGCCTCTGTGTCTGCGTGTCTCTATCTCTTTGTCTCTGTCTGCCTCAATGCCTCTGTGTCTGCGTGTCTCTATCTCTTTGTCTCTGTCTGTCTCAATGCCTCTGTGTCTGCGTGTCTCTATCTCTTTGTCTCTGTCTGTCTCAATGCCTCTGTGTCTGCGTGTCTCTATCTCTTTGTCTCTGTCTGTCTCAATGCCTCTGTGTCTGCGTGTCTCTATCTCTTTGTCTCTGTCTGTCTCAATGCCTCTGTGTCTGCGTGTCTCTATCTCTTTGTCTCTGTCTGTCTCAATGCCTCTGTGTCTGCGTGTCTCTATCTCTTTAACTTTGTGTGTCTCAATGCCTCTGTGTCTGCGTGTCTCCATCTCTTTAACTTTGTGTGTCTCAATGCCTCTGTGTCTGCGTGTCTCCATCTCTTTAACTTTGTGTGTCTCAATGCCTCTGTGTCTGCGTGTCTCTATCTCTTTAACTTTGTGTGTCTCAATGCCTCTGTGTCTGCGTGTCTCCATCTCTTTAACTTTGTGTGTCTCAATGCCTATCGGTCTCTGTCTTCGACTCGGTGTGTCTCTGTCTCTTTGTCTCTGTCTGTCTCTCTCTGCCTGTGTGTTTATGTCTCTAGCTCTGTCTCCGTATGTCTGTCTGTCTGTCTCGCTGTCTCCTTGTCCCTGTCTTTCTCTGTATTTCTTTGTCTCTGTCTCTATGTCTGTCTCTCTTTCTTCTTGTCTTTGTGTTTATAAGATAAATTAAAAACAAATTGGTCATCTCATCAAGAGAAATGACATCAGAGAAATGACATCAGAGAAATGACATCAGGTGCGGCAAAACAAACGTAGACAATCACTCAACACAAAACATTAACCCTGACTAAATTAAAAAGAATCAATACCATATAAGACATTCATATAAGAAGTATTGTATATATTCCATGTTTGCCAGTCTGTCTGCCTCATTGTGTCTGTCTCTCTCTCTCTCATTGTCTCTGTCTCTCACAATTGTCTGTTTCTTTCCATCTCTGCTGCGTCTGTCTTGTCTCTGTCTCTCCATCTGCGTTCAAAGATACACGATAAACGATAGAAGGACCAAAACAGCCACACAGCGTGTCAACTCAGGGTGCTTCCTCAAGGTCACAGAACACAGAACAGCACAGTCCTTACGGTGTTCTTCCTTTCCTTTGCTTTGAGTCCCCTCACCACTGTTGTCTGATTTCCTGCCCAGTCAGCCCCCTTCGCCTTTCTGTTTTTTCAATCCTTCCCACTTTTCCTTGCCTAATCTTCTTCGTCGTCGTTCGTGGGCTGCAACTCCCACGTTCACTCGAATGTACACGAGTGGGCTTTTACGTGTATGACCCATTTTACCCACCCGCCATGCAGGCAGCCACACTCCGTTTTCGGGGGATACCTAATCTTTCCTCGTCTCTGTCTGTCTCTTATTCCCGCTCCCCTTCCACCCCCCCTCCCTCCCTACCTTTCTTTCTTTCCTTCCTTCTTTCTTTCTTTCTACACCCCCTTCTCTCTGTCGTTCCTTCATTCACTCATTTCTTCCATGCTTTCTTTTTCTCCCTCCACCCTCCCACTTTTTTTTGTAATCTTCTGCTCTCTTTATTTTTTTCTCTTTATTTCGTTAGCATGTACGTTCGTCTGGCCGTCGATTTGGTATTTACTTTTGAGCTCCCCCCACCCCCTCTCCCCCCCCCCCACGTACACCCCGCCCACCCCCACCCCCACCTCCCACTCCCTCGCTCCCCCGATACTCAAGCATTGTTCACCAACCTTTCCGAAGAACTGCTGACGAAAGCACAGCGCCACCTGGTCAGTCTCCATAGAGTAGCGGTCGGCAGACACCGCTCCGGAGCAGTCTCTCAGTCGCTCACAGCACGACACGGGAGGAGGCGGCGGGGAAGGAAGAGGAGGAGGAGAGGGAGAAGGAGCCACCACCACCACACTCCCCTCTTGTCGACCTTCCCCTCCTCCCCCCTCCCCCTGCACACCGTTCCGTCCGGCGTCCCCTTCGGCGGAGGGGGTGGGAGGGGGAGGAGGGGGGAAGGCGGGACAGCTCCCGTCGCCCTCGCAGGCAGGGTTCGCTCCGGTGGGGGTCCTGCCGCCGGCAGTGTCCGTGGCGGGCGGTCTGAGGGGCGTGGCGAGGCCGTTGGCCAGGGAGCCGCCCTCCAGCCAGTAGCCCCCCGCTGTGGGCAGCACCACCATGGGGTAGGGGCCTGGACCTTGCAGCAGCTGGGTGTCAAAATTTAATATGAGGCGTGGATTATGTTTTTTGTTTGTCTGTTTTTGCTTTGTTTTGTGCAGCTTCCAATCTCCTGTCTTTTATGCTTAAAAAAAAAGGTAGGTTCTCCAATCTCCTACATTCACACTTTAATTTTTTTTTCTCTCTCCCCCCCCCCCTTTTTTTTTGGAGGGGCTTCAACCTTTTTTTTCTTTCTTTTTTTTACCAACCCTCTTTTTTCTATGAGCTTTTATACAGTTAAGCGTGCCGCACCTTTTTTCTTTCTATTTTCTTACCACTCCCTTTTTCTATCAGCTTTTATACAGTTAAGCGTGCTTTACTTTTTAGTAAGTAGCTGGGTCGGGTTGCATGAGGTGATCTTTGCAGCGCTTAAGTCTGCTTGTTAAGAATGTTCCCAAGTACACGGAGTTAACCGTGGAGTTAGGAACATACTTCACGATAAGCAAACTTAGCGCCGCCAAGATCGCTCCTGCATCCCACCCCAGGAGCCAGTTGCAGACGGAAGAGCCCAGTATGGTCGTAACCCGCTACTAACTGTGTGAAGTATGGAACTGACCAATGGCGTAGTTCGGTCAACGTAGGCATTTAGACATGTGTAACTGTCAGAAAGTTAGAACCAAGTACTGCAACTGGCTCGGAGCAGTTCCATACTGCACACAGGTTAGTGGAGGGTTACGACCACACTAGGCTCTTCCGTCCGAGCAATGCAACTGGCTCCAGGACCCTATTCTCTTGTCTCATCCTCCTGTTTTTTCCACACCATTTCTTTTCCGTCCACGTACAATTCTTTATCTGCTTGCTTCTACATTAATGAAACAACATCTCTGTACGTGATATTCAAGTGTATGGAGGAAGGTGGCAGAATGGATAAGACGCTAATCTGCCAGTACAGTGTCCGTGAGGGTCTGGGTTCCATTCCCGCTCTCACCCCATTCTTCCAAGTGTGATTGGAAAATCAAACTGAGCGTGTAGTCATTCGGATGAGACAACAAACCGAGGTCCCGTGTGCAGCAGGCACTTGGCGCACTGAAAAATAACCCATGGCAACAAAAGTGTTGTCCTCTGGCTAAATTGTGCAGAAGAAATCCACTCTCCTAGATACACAAATATAACAATATGCATGCACTCAAGGCCTGACAAACGTGTTACGTTGTGCTGCTGTCAGGCATCTGCCCAACAGATGTGGTGTAGTGTCATTGCGTTCGGACAATTCCATATACGCTACACCATATCTGTTAAGCAGATGCCTGATCAGCGGTGTAACACAACGCGCTTAGTCAGGTCACAAGGAAAAGAACACACTAACTTAAAAAAAACGAAGAAGAATAACTAAGAAAAAAAAGGTGAGTACACCAATGTGGATTGGGGTGTGGTGTAATGGTGTTGGTGTGGTCTTGTGCAGTGTTGTGCAGTGTTGTGTTGCGTTCCCCCCCTCCACCTCCCTCTGCCTCCGTCCCCTCTCCTCTCTCCATCCCCCCTCTCTGCCTCCATCCCCTCTCCTCTCCCCACCACCCCTCTCTGCCTCCATCCCCTCTCCCCATCCCCCCTCTCTGCCTCCATCCCCTCTCTGCCTCCATCCCCTCTCCTCTCCCCACCACCCCTCTCTGCCTCCATCCCCTCTCCTCTCTCCATCCCCCCTCTCTGCCTCCATCCCCTCTCCTCTCCCCACCCCCCTCTCTGCCGCCACCGCCTCTCCTCTCCCCACCCCCCCTCTCTGCCTCCATCCCCTCTCCCCACCCCCCCCTCTCTGCCTCCATCCCCTCTCCTCTCCCCACCCCCCTCTCTGCCGCCACCCCCCTCTCCTCTCCCCACCACCCCTCTCTGCCTCCATCCCCTCTCCTCTCCCCACCACCCCTCTCTGCCTCCATCCCCTCTCCCCACCCCACCCCCATCTCTGCCTCCATTCCCTCTCCTCTCCCCACCACCCCTCTCTGCCTCCATCCCCTCTCCTCTCCCCACCCCCCCTCTCTGCCTCCATCCCCTCTCCTCCCCACCACCATCTCTGCCTCCACCCACTCTCCTCTCCCCACCACCCCTCTCTGCCTCCATCCCCTCTCCTCTCCCCACCCCCCTCTCTGCCTCCATCCCCTCTCCTCTCCCCACCCCCCTCTCTGCCTCCATCCCCTCTCCTCACCCCACCCCCCTCTCTGCCTCCATCCCCTCTCCCCACCCCCCCTCTCTGCCTCCATCCCCTCTCCTCTCCCCACCCCCCTCTCTGCCTCCATCCCCTCTCCCCACCACCCCTCTCTGCCTCCATCCCCTCTCCTCTCCCCACCCCCCCTCTCTGCATCCATCTCCTCTCCTGCCCCCCCCCCTATCTGCCTCCATCCCCTCTCCTCTCCCCACCCCCCCTCTCTGCCTCCATCCCCTCTCCCCACCCCCCTCTCTGCCTCCATCCCCTCTCCTCTCCCCCCCCTCTCTGCCTCCATCCCCTCTCCCCACCCCCGTCTCTGCCTCCATCCCCTCTCCCCACCACCCCTCTCTGCCTCCATCCCCTCTCCCCACCCCCCTCTCTGCCTCCATCCCCTCTCCTCTCCCCCCCTCTCTGCCTCCATCCCCTCTCCTCTCCCCACACCCCTCTCTGCCTCCATCCCCTCTCCCCACCCCCCCTCTCTGCCTCCATCCCTTCTCCTCTCCCCACCACCCCTCTCTGCCTCCATCCCCTCTCCTCTCCCCACCACCCCTCTCTGCCTCCATCCCCTCTCCCCACCCCCTTCTCTGCCTCCATCCCCTCCCCACCCCCCCTCTCTGCCTCCATCCCCTCTCCCCACCACCCCTCTCTGCATCCATCCCCTCTCTGCCTCCATCCCCTCTCCTCTCCCCACCACCCCCTCTCTGCCTCCATCCCCTCTCCCCACCACCCCTCTCTGCCTCCATCCCCTCTCTGCCTCCATCCCCTCTCCTCTCCCCACCACCCCCTCTCTGCCTCCATCCCCTCTCCCCACCCCCCCCTCTCTGCCTCCATCCCACCTCCTCTCCCCACCACCCCTCTCTGCCTCCATCCCATCTCCTCTCCCCACCACCCCTCTCTGCCTCCATCCCCTCTCCTCTCCCCACCACCCCCTCTCTGCCTCCATCCCCTCTCCTCTCCCCATCCCCCTCTCTGCCTCCATCCCCTCTCCTCTCCCCACCACCCCTCTCTGCCTCCATCCCCTCTCCCCACCACCCCTCTCTGCCTCCATCCCCCCTCCTCTGCCCACCTCCTCTCTGCCTCCATCCCCTCTCCTCTCCCCCCCTCTCTGCCTCCATCCCCTCTCCCCACCCCCTCTCTGCCTCCATCCCCTCTCCCCACCCCCCCCTCTCTGCCTCCATCCCCTCTCCCCACCCCCCCTCTCTGCCTCCATCCCCTCTCCTCTCCCCCCCTCTCTGCCTCCATCCCCTCTCCTCTCCCCCCCTCTCTGCCTCCATCCCCTCTCCCCACCCCCCCCTCTCTGCCTCCATCCCCTCTCCCCACCCCCACCCCCTCTCTGCTTCCATCCCCTCTCCTCTCCCCCCCTCTCTGCCTCCATCCCCTCTGCTCTCCCCCCTCTCTGCCTCCATCCCCTCTCCTCTCCCCACCCCCCTCTCTGCCTCCATCCCCTCTCCCCACCTCCCCTCTCTGCCTCCATCCCCTCTCCCAACCCCCCCTCTCTGCCTCGATCCCCTCTCCCCACCCCCACCCCCTCTCTACCTCCATCCCCTCTCCTCTCCCCCTCTCTGCCTCCGTCCCCTATCCTCTCCCTCTCTCTGCCTCCATCCCCTCTCCCCACCCCCCTCTCTGCCTCCATCCCCTCTCCCCACCCCCCTCTCTGCCTCCATCCCCTCTCCTGTCCCCTAACACCCACCTCGTGGAGAGTACCACGGCTCTTTCCGTCATCAAGTTGCTGCGTCTGTCTGGAATTTCTGTGCCAGGATTTTCCCTCTTTCCTGCCGCTCTCCTTTCTTCTGCTGCTTTTGTATTTTCTTCTCATTTTCTGTCCTGTCGGTCCATTCAGTATGATTTTGTTTTCCAGAGAAAACTTCTCTGACTTTCTGTCAGTCTGTTTCTGTCTCTTTCGACTACGTTACTGATGTGAGTTGGTGTGTGTGTGTACGTGTGTGTGCGCGCGCGCGTGTGTGTGTATGTGTATGTATGTGTGTGTGTGTGTGTGCGCGCGCGCGCGTGTGTGTGTGTGTGTGTGTGTT
>NC_134886.1:14617741-14622741 GCF_041734735.1 Babylonia areolata
ACGCAAACGTAATTTTGTAAAAACGCTAGAAAATAAAAAGGGCTGGTAAAAATTTTCGGTGGGCTTGTCCTTTTCAAGCAAATATCTTTCTTCACTTGAAAATAGCTTTCATTTCTCTCCTAAAACTGGCTGTCATGAGTTCTTTTATTTCTTTTCCTTGTTATCATTATTTCTGTCTTAGACCTTAGCGTTCCAAAATTATGATACTGGGTGGCATTTGATAAAAACAAAAAGACATGAAACGTGCGTTACCAGGCGCACAAAATAACAACAATATACGACACAAAGTTTTGCAGTTATCTTGAACAACACATCTAAACAACACACCATGACGCCATATATCACACAACGTAGCTCAGCACTCACACGACCCGTCATTACAGAAGATGAAGTGACGACGTTGGCGCAAACCAAGGCGGAAAGAATTGCCACACGACGTTAGCTTATTAAACCACAAATAATACACGTGCACATACAGGGAAGATATTGCGAACAGCGTTGGACAATACTTCATAATCTCAACAACACAGTTCACGATACGACTTGAGTGTGTCTGTCTGTCTGTCTGTCTGTCTCTGCCGAGCTCTCATGTATTTATATCATATACCCCCTCTCTCCACTGTATGTATGTATGTCCCGTTGGTTATATCTCCCCTGATTTAAGAAATAAAACCTGTGCCACATAATTCAAACACCAGTCTCGATACAACAGCTGTTGTCACGAGAAATTAAAGAGAGAGAGAGAGGGGGGGGGAGAGAGAGGGGGGGGGGGGAGAGAGAGAGAGAGAGAGAGATCAATTACCACATTTTCCCTTTATCTGTAAAAGGCTTTTAAGAGACGTCAGAACGTAACAAGCAACACAATAATGTCAGGGATCAAGATCAATGATGCTGACGTCAGAACGCAACAACATCGGAATGCAACTAGCGATGCAACAATGTCAGATAAATGACGACGTCAGATTAATAATAATAATAATAATGGTATTTATATAGCGCTGAATCTTGTGCTGAGAAATCAAAGCGCTTTCGCACCAGTCATTCACACGCATTACAACAAGCAAAGCGCAATGTCACGGAATAGGATAAATGACGTTGTCGGAATTAAACAATGTCAGAATGCAAAAAGCAAAGCAACAATGACGTCAAGACAAATGATGACGTCAAAATGCAACGAGCAATGTTATGATGTCAGATATATAAAGACATCAGAATGCAACAAGCAATGCTACAATGTCAGATAAATGGCGTCGTCAGAATGCAGTAAGTAATGCAACAATGTCAGGGGTTAAGGCAAACGACGTGTTCCCTCTTGCTTTTCCTCACGTGTACATACCAAAGCAATACGACTTCAATGTGAAAATGTCTCAACGTCAGCAATAAGCGTAGCAGTGAGGCTCAAAATGTCCGTGTACTTATGGTCCACACTGCCTTCCCTCCCATCCCCTTCTATTGAAGGGGTCAACTTATTTCCATTAAACCTTTCGTTTCGTTTTCGTTTCTCTTTTAATTTTGGAGATGATCGCGTCGTCTGATAGGATATGTATCAAGGCTGCTCTCAGCTAAAATGGTCTGTCTTTGATATATGAGAAAAAAAGAGAGAAAAGTCTCCGTTTTCTTACGTGTACATGTACGTGCATTCCGTGCCTGCGAATATTTGTTTCAGTCTTATTTGCATCCTCTTTGAGATAAATTACACAGACACTTTCCAACACCCTACCCAGAACTCATCCCCTTCCACCAGGTTGTTCACACACACACACACACACACACACACACACACACACACAGAGAGACAGAGACAGAAACAGAAAGACAGATAGAGACAGAGACAGAGGGAGGGAGGGAGAGAGAGAGAGGAGAGAGAGAATTAAGTCCCCTTGAGAGAACAGACATCAGCATCTGATGTTAGGAGTGAAACTAAAAGCCTCAGCTTTTGTTTGCTGAAATTTCGCTCCGATTTTTTGTTTACTTCACCACTCCTCTCTCTCTCTCTTTATAATGGATGTTAACACGGAAAACCCCTGTTGTCACAGGCAGAAAGGCCTAAACAATAAACCATTCAGACTTCAGACCTCTCTCTCTCTCTCTCTCTTCTTATTGTGCCTCTGTACACGTCCGTCTCTCCTTTTCTCTGTCTTTCTGTCTGTCCGCCCGCCCGTCTCTCATTCTCAGACTCCCCATTCTCTCTATACCTGTGCACGTACCTCTGTCTGTCTGGTTCTCATAAGTTGCCCCCGTCCCCCCCCCCTCTCTCTCTCTCTCTCTCACTGTTTCACTCTCCCAGGCTTTCTTGGCCCTATGTTGTGACCTATTTCTCCCATCCACCCCCACCTTCCGAATCTCTCGTCGTTTTTCTTCCTTCTGCTAAATCATTACTCCAGAAAACAACTGCAAAATTAATATTCCTTCGTTTGTTCATTCCCTCGTTCTCTCATTCTGAATCTGGCGGCTGCATACCTCCGCTGTGGTATCTGTCTATCTGTCTGTCTGCCTGTTTTTGTGTCTGCTCCCCCCCCCCCCGCCCCCCTCCCCCCCACCTCCTTCCCGACCTCTCCCCACACCCCGGCCCGCCCCCGCCCTCTATATTGTCCCTTTCTCCTCCTCTCTCTTTATTTCAATCCTTCCCCTCTCTCTCATTCGGACGCCACCACCCCCTCTCTCTACCTCTCACATTTTTCTCTATCTCTGTCTCTGTCTGTGTGTATATCTGTCTCTCTCTCTCACACACATTTCTCACTCCCTTTCTCTCCCACCCCTCTGTCTCTCTCCGTCTTTCTGTCTCTCTCTTTCTCTCACCGCTCGCTCCCCAATCCATCTCTCATGCGAACACGAAACAAGATCGATTTCTTTGATGTAAAGGTTTGCAAGTTTCAGTGTGCTTTAATCAATTCGCCCACCCCCTTTGTGTGTGTGTGTGTGTGTGTGTGTGTGTGTGTTATTTGTGTGTGCGTGGGCGAGTGTCCTTGGAACGAAAAGAGAACATTTTCTTTGCGTGTAATGGACTAAAAGATACAATTGTGATATGTCTTCCTCCCTCTCTCTCTGTGCGAGCGTGTGTGTGTGTGTGTGTGTGTGTGTGTGTGTGTGTGTGTGTGTGTGTGTGTGTGTGTAACAAGAGGTGGAGTGAGAAAGGGAGAGAGAGAAGGGGAGAGAGAGATAGAGACAGAGACAGACAGAGACACAGAGAGAGACGGACAAACAGGCAGCAAGAATTCCAAGCCTACGGCCCTATGTGAACAGCATACATTTTATTCGATCAAAGACAGAGACAGAGAGATATGGGGAAAGGGTGTGTGTGTGTGGGGGGGGGGGGGGGGGGGGTGAAGCGGGATGGAGGGAAACAAAGAAGAAAACACCAACAAAGGAGTGCTTGCCTAACGACGATCTCACTCCTTCGAGACAAACCTAAAACAGCCAGTGTCCGTGATGTGAAAAATGTACATGCTGAAGTTTCCATTTCCTTTTCACCCCCCGACCCCCTCCTTTCTCTCTGTCTGTCTGTCTCTCTTTCTCTCTCTTCCTTTCCCTCATTCTCTTTCTTTCCTCCATCTCTCTCTCTCTCTCTCTTTCCATCTGCTTGAAGACCTCTCGCCACCCCCTTCTCTCTCTTTCCATCTCTGTCTCCCCTCCCCTCTCTGTCTCTGTCTCTTTCTGCAAGCGTGTTTGTTTTCTTTCTGTCTGTACCTCTATCGGTGATTCCACTCTCTAGAGGAAACCAGCCAGGGTCATTATGATGCAATTTTCCTTTTTTCGTTTCTTTCCCTCGTGTGTGTGTGTGTGTGTGTGTGTGTGTGTGTGTGTATGCGTGCGCGCCTGTGTGAAGAAGAAGAAGAGGAGGAGAAGAGGAGGGGGAGGAGCAGGAGAAGAAGAAGAGGAGGAGGAGGAGGGGGGAGGAGGAGGAAGAGGAGGAGGGGGAGGAGCAGAAGGAGAAGAAGAGGAGGAGGAGAAGGAGGAAGAGAGGGAGGAGCAGAAGGAGAAGAGGATGAGGATGAAGAGGAAGTGGGGGGGAGGAGCAGAAGGAGAAGAAGAGGAGGAGTAGAAGGAAGAGGGGGAGGAGGAGCAGAAGTAGAGGAGGAGGAGCAGGAGAAGAGGAGGAGGAGCAGAAGGAGAAGAAAAGGAGGAGGAGGAGGAGAAGAGGAGGAGGAGAAGGAAGAGGGGGAGGAGGAGCAGAAGGAGAAGAAGAAGAGGAGGAGGAGAAGGAAGAGGGGGGGGAGGAGCAGAAGGAGAAGAGGAGGAGCAGCAGAAGGAGAAGAGGAGGAGGAGGAGGAGAAGAAGAGGAGGAGGAGAAGGAAGAGGGGGAGGAGGAGCAGAAGGAGAAGAGGAGGAGGAGCAGAAGGACAAGAAGAGGAGGAGGAGAAGAAGGATGAGGGGGAGGAGCAGAAGAGAAGAAGAGGAGGAGGAGAAGGCGGAGGAAAAGGTGGAGGAGGAGCAGAAGGAGAAGAGGAGGAGGAGCAGAAGGAGAAGAAGAGGAGGAGGAGAAGGAGAAGAGGAGGAGGAGCAGAAGGAGAAGAAGAGGAGGAGCAGAAGGAGAAGAAGAGGAGGAGGAGCAGGAGAAGAGGAGGAGGAGGAGCAGAAGGAGAAGAAGAGGAGGGGGAGAAGGAGGAGGAAGAGGGGGAGGAGGAGCAGAAGGAGAAGAAGAGGAGGAGGAGGAGGAAGAGAGGGAGGAGGAGCAGGAAGAGAAGAGGAGGAGGAGCAGAAGGATACGAAGAGGCGGAGGAGGAGCAGAAGGAGAAGAAGAGGAGGAGGAGAAGAAGAGGAGGAGGAGGAGCAGAAGGAGAAGAAGAGGAGGAGGAGAAGGAGAAGGAAGAGGGGGAGGAGGAGAAAAAGGAGAAGAAGAGGAGGAGGAGAAGAAGGGGGAGGAGGAGCAGAAGGAGAAGAGGAGAAGGAGGGGGACCAGAAGGAGAAGAGGAGGAGGAGCAGAAGGAGAAGAAGAAGAGGAGGAGGAGGGGGAGCAGAAGCAGAAGAGGAGGAGGAGGGGGAGCAGAAGGAGAAGAAGA
>NC_134886.1:14627741-14630241 GCF_041734735.1 Babylonia areolata
CGTCATTACAACACGGCCTTGGTTTCGTGTGACGCTTCCGTCATTACAACACGGCCTTGGTTTCGTGTCCCGCTTCCGTCATTACAACACGGCCTTGGTTTCGTGTCCCGCTTCCGTCATTACAACACGGCCTTGGTTTCGTGTCCCGCTTCCGTCATTACAACACGGCCTTGGTTTCGTGTCCCGCTTCCGTCATTACAACACGGCCTTGGTTTCGTGTCCCGCTTCCGTCATTACAACACGGCCTTGGTTTCGTGTCCCGCTTCCGTCATTACAACACGGCCTTGGTTTCGTGTCCCGCTTCCGTCATTACAACACGGCCTTGGTTTCGTGTGACGCTTCCGTCATTACAACACGGCCTTGGTTTCGTGTGACGCTTCCGTCATTACAATACGGCCTTGGTTTCGTGTCCCGCTTCCGTCATTACAACACGGCCTTGGTTTCGTGTGACGCTTCCGTCATTACAACACGGCCTTGGTTTCGTGTGACGCGGGGTGGGGTGGATAATGGAGAGGGGGGAGGGAGGAGAGAGGATTGGTTGTGTGTGTGTGTGTGTGTGTGTGTGTGTGTGTGTGTGTGTGTGTGTGTGTGTGCGTGCATGCGTGCGTGAGCGTGTGTATGTTTGTGTTTGAACACAGGAATTTACACATTTACAGGAGTCTCAAAAAGTGTCATTATTAAGCTTCTTGATGCACGTACTTCTCTCTCTCTCTCTCTCTCTCTCTCTCTCTCTCTCTCTCTCTCTCTCTCTGTCTCTCTGTCGCTATCGCTCTTTCTGAATTTAATGTTGTTGTCAGAAGTTTTTTTGTTTTTAAAAAAAATATAATTTGTTATAAAAATAAGTTTAATTGCGAACAAGAAAAAACGAGGTCAGGCCGTCTTCAAACCAAACCATATATTGTGATTTCTTGGATTCGGATCCTCAACGAATAAAACCGTTGATGATCCGGAAATACAGCTTAACCCGGATGACTCTCAACCTATCATTGGTATGACTGTGACTATCTTTTCCCACAATGTTTAATCCAAATTTGATATTGGCAGACAAAGTATTTCCAGAGAAAATGACAATGTTCACACACACACACACACACACACACACACACACACACACACACACACACACCAAGTTAAAACATAGACTCACATTGATGAAAATGAAACCATGCCCCATAGCACAGACTCATCTGGAGCAACCACCTGGGGCGAGTCACACTTTCAGCAATGGAGAATGAGCAGCAGAGGCTGACGTGAACCCACAGGTAGAAGCTATGAAACAGGCCAAACGCAACTACCACAATACTGGCGTGTGTGTGTGTGTGTGTGTGTGTGTGTGTGTGTGTGTGTGCGTGCGTGCGTGCGCGCGCGCGCGTATGTGTTTTTACATGTTTGTTTTGTAGTTGTGTGTATACGTTTGCGTATGCACCTGTTTTCTTCAGTTTAACACGTCTATTCACTATAAGTGTTTTTGGACGGAAAGGAGTAAAGTAGTGTATAAAGGAAAGGGAATGCATGTAAATATTAGTGAAAAAAAAAGAAAAAGAAAAAAAGTTCATGTTATGGATCAGAGGAAAAGTATATTATAAGAAAAAGTCTAAAGAGGTTGTGGTGTGTAGTGAATGAGTTGTCATGGGAAGGAGAATATGTATATGCATATCAACAAGTATTAACCTAAAATGTAAATATAAATAACAGTATTAAATATAATACATCAAAGGAGGATACCAACTGGACTGGAGTTTAAATTTCTGAAAACATTCTAAGCAATGAATAATCATTCAAAATCTTTTCAGTGGCTAATGAAATATTGGAAGAAAAATCATCAGCTACATCTTTTGGAAGTAACTGTCTTATGCTCGGACAATGAATGAGTAGATGGCTTACAGTTATTTGCTTACCGCATATACATTTTATATTTTTAGAAAATTTTGTATGAAAGGCATTTAAACAAAGTCTATACATCAGACTTGTAATTTGTCTTGAATGTGCTGCTGGTGTCGAATTTAGAAAATGTTTGGGATTAGCTGCATTCTTTGTGTTTACACAACATTGGTAATATTGATTATTTGAATCTATAAGTAATTTCTTAAATCGATTTCTAGATACATTTTCTATACAGCTAATGCATTCATGTAGATCTAACTGGATGTCAAGTTGTACTGCGCCTTCGAAATTACGTGCTGCTCTTCTAGCTGCTTGGTCTACCCACTCATTTGAAGATATTCCACAGTGCGAAGGAACCCAACAGAAAGTTATTTTAATGTCCTGTTTTGTCAGTTGGTGAATAATATGTTTTATTTCCATTGTCATCTCAATTCGCTTCTTTGAATTTGGAGATTCTATAGCTTGTAATACTGACTTTGAGTCTACACATAATAAAATTTCACTTGCAGTTTTCCGAATGTCTGAAATATAATTCAAGGCCATAAGTATGGCTATAAGTTCAGCTGTGAAAATGGAATATTGTCTACCAATATAGTATACTTTTTCTATTTTAAAT
>NC_134886.1:14640241-14672741 GCF_041734735.1 Babylonia areolata
CAAAGAGAGAGAGACAGACAGACAGAGACAGAGAGAGACAGACAGAGGCAGAGACAGACAGGCAAACAGGAACAGAGAGAGAGAGAGGGGGAGAGAAAGAGAGGGAGAGAGAGACGGAGACAGAGAGAGAGAGAGAGAGGTGAGACAGACAGGTTGACAGGCAGGTGGAGACACAGAGACAGACACCATAAGAGCCACGGAAGAATCCCAGAATGCAATGCAAACACAACACTCCCCCTCCCCCCTCCTGAAAATGACAACTGTGGCGAAAACATGGGGCGAGGGCAGGGCAAGTGGAAGGGAAGGCGGAACAGAAAGAAGACATTAAGTACACACTTCCAAAAAAGTTAATGATCACAACAGAAAGAAGACATTAAGTACAAACTTCCAAAAAAGTTAATGATCACAACAGAAAGAAGACATTAAGTACACACTTCCAAAAAAGTTAATGATCACAACAGAAAGAAGACATTAAGTACAAACTTCCAAAAAAGTTAATGATCACTTCTTAAAAGCAGGTAAGTTTTTCGTGACATGTCGAAAAAAAGAAATAATGCGGGTGATCTAAATCAAGCAGACTGCATGATCATCGTCTGTCACTGGCCTTTCATTGAATACACTACAGTTGTTTTAGACATACGTGTACCGGGAATCATTTGAAGGTTTGTCTGAAAGATCGATGATTCAGAGAGAAAAAAAGTGACAATTATTCAATGGGTCATAAACGACAGCTGTGGATTTTCATTGTATAAGACAAAAGCAGTGCACTTGTAAGAAAACACTTCTAGTTATGAACGGTACTTATTCTACTGACAACACACACCGCTGTTTGCCAGAAATTCAGCGTCAGTTCACCACGCCTCCCAAGCAGAAAGCTGCACGTTCCCCAGTGGTCCTTTACCCTCTTTTTGAACCCTGCATAAAAAAAAAACAACCTCTTCAAAGGGAGAACACTGCTGGAGGCGACCCCTGACCCCCTCCCTCCCCCTCCGCTGTGGAGGTCAGTACTTCAGCCTGACTACACCCCTACCGAGTGCTGTCCCTTTATACCACAGGCCA
Source organism: Babylonia areolata (assembly GCF_041734735.1). Classification (NCBI taxonomy): domain Eukaryota; kingdom Metazoa; phylum Mollusca; class Gastropoda; order Neogastropoda; family Buccinidae; genus Babylonia; species Babylonia areolata. The sequence goes on from NC_134886.1 coordinate 14,641,301, forward strand.
GAAGTGAAGATTGCCAAATCCTGTTCCCACTTCAGGGGCTTCACAACAAAAAATAGAAATGAAAATAACCGTAGATAGCTGTGGGAGTGGAGGACGATAACCGATACAAACTGCCAACAATTATCATGTCTCTCTCTCTCTCTCTCTCTCTCTCTCTCTGTGTGTGTGTGTGTGTGTGTGTGTGTGTGTGTGTTAAATCCGAAAACAAAGGCATACATTTCGACAGAATATATCTTTTTTCCTCTCTTCCCGTTCTCTGTCTCTGGGCTACCTCTTCCACCCCACCACCCAGTGTCTATATCTGTTCTGCCCTCTCCCTCTCTCTGTATGCCTCTGTCTCTATCGCTAACTCTCTTTCCGAAAATAGACGCATTAGTTCAAAATGTACTACCTTTCACCCAATATCTGAGTATGATTCGAAAAACCTGATATCACAATCTAAACCTACAACCTGTTCTCTAGATCCTCTGCCGACACCTATACTTTTAGAATGTTTAGATGAACTCCTCCCCACTATCACTCACATTGTAAATGCCAGTCTATGAAGTGGAACATTTCCATCTCTCTTTAAAGCTGCAATTGTAAAACCTCTTCTGAAAAAATCTAGCCTTGACCCAAACAATCTTAAAAACTATAGACCAGTATCAAACTTACCTTTTCTGTCCAAAATCATTGACAAAGCCGTTCTCCAACAGCTTCTCTTTTATTTAAATTCCAATAAGCTCATATGCCCCACCGAAACAGCTTTACTTAAAGTAACAAACGACATTCTGATAGCCTTAGACCATGGAGATGTGTCGCTACTAACTCTTTTGGATCTGTCTGCTGCCTTCGATACTATTGACCACTCTATTCTTCTGGATAGACTCCAGTCCTTCTATGGTATTTCAGAAATTGCACTTTCGTGGTTTGAGTCCTACCTTTCTCAAAGATCCCAGTCAATCTTGGTCAATAACCTGTGTTCAAAGTCAGTTCGCCTTGATCATGGTGTACCCCAGGGTTCGGTTCTTGGACCTGTACTTTTCATTCTTTATACTCAACCGCTTGCCTCGCTTATAGCTTCACACTCTGTTTCAAGCCAATCCTTTGCCGATGACACCCAGCTTCTTGACTCGTGCTCTACTGACCAGACACAACCTACCATTGACAATATTCAGACACGTATCAATGATGTAAAGTGTTGGATGACAAGTAATAAACTAAATGACGACAAAACTGACGCCCTTCTGAACACGAGTAACAAGAAACGTCTCCTTGATCCATATCCCACATTCATCAAAGTTGGAATTTCGGAAATACCATTCGCTCCTTCTGCTAGAAACTTAGGTTACATCATCTCTGACCATATGTCCTTGGACAAGCATGTTTCAAATATTTGTAAATCTGCATTTATAGAGATAAGACGTATTAGTTCTATTCGTAAATACTTAACCACTGAAGCAGCAAAAACCATTGTCTGTGCTTTTGTATTATCAAAACTGGACTACCGCAACTCACTCCTTTCTAACTGTCCACAGTATATTCTTTATAAGCTCCAAAAGGTACAGAATTCCGCAGCAAGGCTCGTTCTTCGAGCGAAAAGCTGTGATCATTCTCAATCACTCCTTCAAGCACTTCACTGGCTCCCAGTCCAAGCATGGACTGAATATAAGCTTGCAACGTTCTGTCATAATTTTTTCACTGGTTCATCCCTTGCTTATATCCATGACCTTCTGTCTGTCTACACACCTTCTAGACAGCTGTGCTCATCCTCTGACTCTCGTCTTCTGTCTGTCCCCAGAATTAGAACTAAAACGAATGGTGAAAGGGCTTTCTCTTACAATGCTCCAAAAGTGTGGAATTCTCTCCCTTTCACTATACGTCAAATAGAAACTGCCCCTGCCTTTAAAAAAGCTCTAAAAACCTATCTGTTCCAGCATAATAACTGAATCCCCTCCCTTTTTACCCACTGTTTTCTGTTTCCATCCAGGTGTTTTACAGTGAATTTGAAATTGTTTTTATCAATGACGATGAACATGTATTATGTGCTTTTTATCCCTAATTTTCTCTGAAAACTTTTTAATTCATGTATGCTGTTACAGTATGAAACTGATTTGAGCGCGCGGTATGTGTGTTTTCACATGCATGCATATATCATAATGATTTGTGTATGTGCGTGCGCGCGCGCGCGCGCGTGTGTGTCTCTGTATGCGTGCGTGTGGGGCGGGGGGGGGGGGGGGGGAGGGGTGGGGAGGGGTGCATTTCGGCTGTGCTGCTTTAATGCTTGGTTTTTAATTACGTAGAAGATATTTGGTCCAGTTCGCTGTTTGTGTGACTGTTTTGTTCACACGGAATGGTATTTGGATATTTTTGGATATTTTTTTTACATGTGGTTGTGATTTTTGTGTAGAGTTTTTATTTTGCCATATTTTACTCATGTAATGTGCCTTGAGCATTACTGTATTTTAATGAAAGACGCAATATAAATAAACTATTATTACTATTATTATTATTGTTATCATTATCATCATCATTCTTTCCTTACTCCCTCCACCCTCACCACCCTTCCACCAACCCTCCCTTCGCAGTATTTTCAATCTCAGGGTGGGATGGAAACAAAGAAAGAAAAGGAAGTCGTATGCAGTTCCACACTGTCATTCTAAAATAAATATTTCTCTCTCCCTCCCTCCCTCCCTCCCCCCCCCCCCCCCTCTCTCTCCCTCCCTCCCCCCCCCCCCCCTCTCTATTCTTCTCCCCCGTTCTGTGTCCCATGTTCTCTTCTAGTTACTGCCACAACATCAAAGGATCAGTAATATCAAACCCCATCCTTTCCACCCACACCCCCCTGCCATCACAAAATTACCCTCCCGGACAAATTCTTTGACAGCCAGGGTTTGACTGAACAAGGACACGACAGGGTGCTTTGAATCGATTGAAACTTGCTGCTGTCTCTGTCTCTCCGTTTGGAATCGACTGAAGTTGAGCGCTGGATCTGCCATGCCTCTCTTCTGCATCAGCTGGAATTCCTTGTTGCTGCTGTCTGTGTCTCTTTTGGACAGGAGTTGTGAAATTGGCACTGTCTTTGTCTCTGTCTCTCTTGTTGTAGTAGGGTTTAAAACTGGTAATGTTTTAACTTTTTGCAATTTTCTCATGGAACAGTGGCTCAGAAACGTACGTCAAAGTGTAGCGAGAAACACCAGTCCCAACTGAGCTGACAACGCACTGAATCTGATTTCAGTTCATAACGATTGCCGACCATTGGGCGGGGATCATCGATAACATTGTCTGTCAGATGCCAGGCACACACAGGGAAAAGAAAGAAAGAAAGGAGAAAGAAACAAAGAGACAAGGACAGATAAAGCAAGTGACACTGATCAAAGTCTGATCATTATGGCCCAGTTCCATTTTGTCTAAAGCTGCTACACACACACACACACACACACACACACACACACACACACACACACACACACTGTAGATGCTCGAATGGGATGGGTGGATGGATGGTTAGATCGATAGCTGATCAACGGAAAGGTGAATGTCTGGATCGATGGATATTTGAAAGAATGGTTCTATGGGTGGATGAACGGATGTTTGGATAGATAGAGACGACGACGACGACGACGACGACAAGAACAACAACATATACGCTAACATGGAAGAAGAAAACAATCGCTAATGAAAAAAAGAACTCCCCTCGCCCCCTCCCACCCCACCATACACGCAGAAAAAATCCCCGAGAAAACAAAAGAAGTAAAGAGGGAGGGGGTGGGGGAGAGAGTCAGGGAGGGCGAGGAGAGACAGTATATCAATACTATACAACAACTAACAACCTTGGCCCCATCCTCACCCCCACGCCCACACACACACACACACACACACACACACACACACACACACACACACACACAGCCTCCAACCCCGTTCCCCAGACAAGAAAAATCCATCTCGTTCCCCGCCCGGTCAGGACAGCGCTTGATTTATCCCCTCGAGCCACCGCGAAACCCCGAGACCGAATTATGGGCGAGCAGTTCCCGTGGTAACCCGTAAACGACCCGGCAAGGGCAGAGAACTCAAAAAGCATTTATATCGGTCGTTATATGGAGCTGGGGAGGAGGAGGAGGAAAGGGGGGGTGGGTGGCAAGAGAAAGAAACGGTCATTGAGTGAACAGCCCAACTCGGTGACACTGAAGTGACTGGCTCCACTTGGCGAGTCGGGGTAGGGGGTAGGGGGCGTGGAATGGACTGAAGATTTATGTGAAGGTCAGATCAGTTCTTCGTGTGCAAGCACGCTGGTTGCTGGCGGGACAGACTGGAGATGGGCAGATTCTGCCTCCAGCAGCCTGAGTATGGCAGCAGCTCTCTAAATGCCAAGTGATTCTTCTCCTTCTCCTCCTGTGTCCGTGGACTGTGCACACCACGTTCCGTACTGTGTATGTGTAGGCTTTTACGTGTATGGCCTGTAGGCAGCCATGGTCCGTTTTCGGGGATATCCGTGCTGGAACGCTCAGACTGAAAGTTCTAACACTTTAACCGCTCGACTGTTGCGCCCGTCATGCCAACTGCTATCATCAATCAATCAATCAATACGTGTGTGTGTGCGCGCGTCCGTACGCGTGAGTATACGAGTATGCACATAAGCATGCCAGTATGTAGATAGACACACACACACACACACACACACACACACACACACACACACACACACACACACACACACATACTCTCTCTCTCTCTCTCTCTCTCTCTCTCTCTCTATCTATCTATCTATCTCCGTCTGTCTGTCTGTCTGTCTCTCTCGGGTTTTCTCTCGGTCTCTCTCTCTGTCTACCGAGCACGTGTCCTGGCAATAACCGGGATAGTTGGAAGCAATAACAACAAAACTCAGCGACGAAAATGTGGGTCACAGAGGTTTGTTCTCAGCCGTGCTGGTTCAGAGTTGCTGGCCAGAGAGAAAACTCATTTCCTCAGAAATCGGACACTCGCCTTTTGCTTCTTCAAAGTTAATGCAACCCAATCGCTTACGAAACACAAAAAAATATCTTTCAAATTACGGCGCTTCTAAAATGGCTCCTACACATACGGTGTCATTTTGTAAATTAATTGAAAAGAATAAAGAAAGGCTAACCGAAATACAGAGCTGTCAATACTGACCTCCACCCCCACCCCCGAAAAAAACAACAACAACAACAAAATCCAAGAAAAACCCACCCAAATAAGTAACTAACTAACTAAACAAAGTATGCGGATCACTAACACTTGGTGTAACTTGTTTTGTTCATTTTGGTACGTAAATCAGCCGATTATTGACACACAGAACAGAGTAGAATGGAATGTTTTATAACCACTGTACTGGGTCACAAGGAATAACCTGTTGGAGACAGGGGGTATGGGTGGGTAGTACACAGAAACAAAAAACAACAACATGCACTTGTGTGTGTGTGTGTGTGTGTGTGTGTGTGTGTGTGTGTGTGTGTGTGTGTGTGTGTGTGTGTGTGTGTGTGTCTGTGTGTCTGTCTGTCTGTCTGTCTGTGTCTGTGTGTGTTAGAAACACAGAGAAAGAAAGAAAACTGTTCATTGAATTGTTTTGGCCGAGAACACGTCCCACTCAAAATCTGGAGACATTTGGTGTGGAAACAGTAGGCAGCCAACATAAGTAGGCCCAAACTGAACGTTTTCAATCAAGTGCTATCCAAGTTTGCATTTTCTTTATATTTTCTTCTCTTTATCTTTTCTAGGCGAACACAACATTAGTTTCATGTGACAATAAACAAATTGGCTACTGCAATATCCTATCCCAGCGACAACAGAAATCTCTGATTTTGTTCTTTCTTATCTCTCTCTCTCTCCTCTCTTTGTCCTCTCTCTTTCTGTGCTCCTCTCTCTCTGTCCCCCTCCCTCTCTTTCTCTCATCTCTAAATTTCATTCTTCCTATCTTAGTGTCTTTCCTTCTCTCTGTGTTTCCTCCTCTGCAATGTCTTTTCTTTTCTCAAATTATTTCTGTCTTTCTCTGTCAGTTTCTTTCTGTGTTCATTTCACTCTTTCTATCTTAGTTTCTTTCTTTCTCTCCTGGTTTCTTTTTTTTTCTTTCTTTCTTTCTTCCTGAGTTTCCTCTCTCTCAGTTTCTTTCTTTCTCTCACATTCTGTTTTCTCGTTTCACCCCACCCCCCTCTTTCTCCCCCCTCCTCTCCCTTCTCCCTCCCTTTCTATATCAAATGAAACGAGTCATGGGTACAAGTGCTCTTTTCCAAACGGAATGGGTCAGACGCTGACATCATGTACAATGAACGGCGGTTGACCCAGTTTTGATTCATCATAGGACGGAAGTTGACCTAGTTTAAACTCATCATACGGCGGAGGTTGAGGCTGTCATGGTTCTTCAACTCTGAAAGCTCTGGAGAAAGACGATCAAAAGGCAGACTGCGTCTTGCCAGGAAGGGCACTTTGTCACCGCAGACTCTCCGGACAGGGACGGTCTTTTGGAGGACAGCGGCGGTCCTTTGATTCCCTTGATCCCTTGATTTCTCCTGCCAGCAGACACCCTTCTTTTCAGAGAGGGCGGCTTGAAAGAGAGAATTAAAGGTCCGGAGTCAGTCCCACACATGTGGACCTGGTCCTGTTTAGTTTCATTCGTTTTAAATAAAGAGATGTTTTCAGCCAGATCACGAATAGTCTGTGTGTGTGTGTGTGTGTGTGTGTGTGCGCGCGCGCGCGCGCGTGTGTGCGCGTGTTAGAGAGAGAGAAAAAGAGAGAGAACTAATTTTTGAATTAAACTTTATTTCATTAGGGAAGTGGAATAAGCCAAGACATACTTTTTGCCCTTAGGTAAAGATAAACAAGGTAAAACAAACTAATAATAAGAATTTGAAGAAAAAACGAAAGCAGTTACTGAAATGTACAAGGCACACACACACACACACACACACACACACACACACACACACACACACACACATGTATACACATGCATATTCATTAACATACAGACATCTCCAAGAGAGAGAAAGGGAGAGAGAGAGAGAGAGAGAGATGGGGAGGCGGGGGGGGGGGGGGGGCGTCACAAAGAGACAACGAACAGACAGAGAAAAACACAAGAAGAAGAAGAATCCACACCCTTTCGACTGACTTCACTGTCCATGTCTCCCCCTCTGTCTTTCTGTTACATCTCTGTCTCTGTGTCCTCTGTCTTTCTGTCAGTTACATGTCTGTCTCTCTGTCCTCTCTGTCTTTCTGTTACATCTCTGTCTCTGTGTCCTCTGTCTGTGTTAGTTACATCTCTGTGTCTCTGTCTTTCTGTCAGTTACATCTCTGTCTCTCTGTCCTCTCTGTCTTTCTGTTACATCTCTGTCTCTGTGTCCTCTGTCTTTCTGTTACATCTCTGTCTCTGTGTCCTCTGTCTGTGTTAGTTACATGTCTGTCTCTCTGTCCTCTCTGTCTTTCTGTTACATCTCTGTCTCTGTGTCCTCTGTCTGTGTTAGTTACATCTCTGTCTCTCTGTCCTCTCTGTCTTTCTGTTACATCTCTGTCTCTGTGTCCTCTGTCTGTGTTAGTTACATGTCTGTGTCTCTGTCTTTCTGTCAGTTACATCTTTCTGTTAGTTACATGTCTGTCTCTCTGTCCTCTCTGTCTTTCTGTTACATCTCTGTCTCTGTGTCCTCTGTCTATGTTAGTTACATCTCTGTGTCTCTGTCTTTCTGTCAGTTACATCTCTGTCTCTCTGTCCTCTCTGTCTTTCTGTTACATCTCTGTCCTCTCTGTCTTTCAGTAACATCTCTGTCTCTGTGTCCTCTGTCTATGTTAGTTACATCTCTGTGTCTCTGTCTTTCTGTCAGTTACATGTCTGTCTCTCTGTCCTCTCTGTCTTTCTGTTACATCTCTGTCTCTGTGTCCTCTGTCTATGTTAGTTACATCTCTGTGTCTCTGTCTTTCTGTCAGTTACATGTCTGTCTCTCTGTCCTCTCTGTCTTTCTGTTACATCTCTGTCTCTGTGTCCTCTGTCTATGTTAGTTACATCTCTGTGTCTCTGTCTTTCTGTCAGTTACATCTTTCTGTTAGTTACATGTCTGTCTCTCTGTCCTCTCTGTCTTTCTGTTAGTTACATATCTGTCTCTCTGCCCCTCTCTGTCTTCACGTTAGTTACATCTGTGTTCTCTCTGTCTGCTGGTCGGGCATCTGCTTGGCAGATGTGGTGTAGCGTATATGGATTTGTCCGAACGCAGTGACGCCTCCTTGAGCTACTGAAACTGAAACTCTCTCTGTCTTTCTGTCAGTTACATCTCTGTCTCTGTCTCTCTGTTAGTTACATCTCTGTTCTCTCTGTCTCTCTGTTAATTACATCTCTGTTCTCTCTGTCTTTCTGTTAGTTACATCTCTGTCTCTCTGTTAGTTACATCTCTGTTCTCTCTGTCTCTCTGTTAGTTACATCTCTGTCTCTCTGTTAGTTACATCTCTGTCTCTGTCTCTCTGTTAGTTACATCTCTGTTCTCTCTGTCTTTCTGTCAGTTACATCTCTGTCTTTCTGTTAGCTACATCTCTGTCTCTCTGTTAGTTACATCTCTGTCTCTGTCTCTCTGTTAGTTACATCTCTGTTCTCTCTGTCTCTCTGTTAGTTACATCTCTGTTCTCTCTGTCTCTCTGTTAGTTACATCTCTGTTCTCTCTGTCTTTCTGTCAGTTACATCTCTGGCTTTCTGTTAGTAATATCTCTATCCTCTCTGTCTTTCTGTTAGTTACATCTCTGTTCTCTCTGTCTTTCTGTTAGTTACATCTCTGTCTCTGTCTCTGTCAGTTACATCTCTATGACTGTCTTTCTGTCAGTTACATCTCTGGCTTTCTGTTAGTAATATCTCTATCCTCTCTGTCTTTCTGTTAGTTACATCTCTGTTCTCTCTGTCTTTCTGTCAGTTACATCTCTGTCTCTGTCTCTCTGTTAGTTACATCTCTGTTCTCTCTGTCTTTCTGTCAGTTACATCTCTGTCTCTGTCTCTCTGTTAGTTACATCTCTGTCTCTGTCTCTCTGTTAGTTACATCTCTGTCCTCTCTGTCTTTCTGTTACATCTCTGTCCATCTTTGTCTTTCTGTCCCCTCTGTCTCTGTCTGTCTGTCTGTCTGTCTTTGATGTTGGTCCTTTCCCATCATTGCTTACTGTATTTCATGTGGCTTAAATGTATGTGTGTACCTTTGGAAACAGGCCGGTGGCCTTGCAGTAAAACATTTCAGAGTTCCCCCTCTCTATTTGTCTCCTTTGTGCCCATTTCTCTCGTCTAAACTGGCTTTCAATCTCCTCGTAATTAGTCTCCTTTGAAAGATGTTTGGTTTTTGCATTTTGTGAAGGTAGTGGTTGTTGTTTTTCTTATTTCTCTGTCTCGACACTCGGCCATCTTCCCTAACTGACATATCAATTTCAATCAACCTCGAATCAAATTAAATGGTTTTTTCGCGTTTTTATGCTGTACGCAGCGACCCTCTCCCCCTCAACCCCTCTCCCCCACCCACTCCCATGACTCCATTCTCCCCCCCCCCCCACACTCTCCCTCCCTTTCTGATGCGTCTTCGTCTGCCCCTAATGAAGTGGAACCAGCACTCGAAACATTATCGTTTTTACACAGAGCTGATTGGAGATGGGATGATCAGACAGCCTCATCGGTTCCCTGTAGACTGGTCACGAAGTTCATTGTTCAATTCACCGTAATGTTCTTTAGCTGTCTGTCCCTCTGTCTGTCTGTCTGTGTGACATCCCCTTCCCCCCCCCCCCCCCTCTCTCTCTTTGTCAATCTCTCTTCAAATGCACAGTAATAATTTCCAGTTAGAAATTTTTCTCTCAACATTGTATCGGATTGGTTGATTTGTTCCACCCCAGTGAAATGAACAGACAGTTTCTTCATCAATAAAGTTGTCATTCCATCCCTCTCTCTCTTGTGTGTGTGTGTGTGTGTGTGTGTGTGTGTGTGTGTGAGAGAGAGAAAGAGAGAAAGAGGGGGGCCGGGGGGGGGGGGGGGGTGGTGGGCGGGTACATGTGTTTGTGTCTCACTAACGCGCGTGCACGCACACATACTCATACAAACGTGTGCGCGATCACACACACTCTTAACACACACACAGACACACACACAGACACACACACACACACACACACACACACACACACACACACACACACACACACACACACACACACACAGCAAAATAAACAATTAAAAAACACAATTAAAAAACAAAACAAACAAAGAACAGCAAAAAACTTAGAGTATAATCGAACACTAAATCAATATAAAAAGAAACAAACAAAAAACTCCTCTTCTCCCCAAAATGTAAAAAAAAACAAAACAAACAATAATCAGAAAAAAGAAAGTCCAGAGAACATGCCAAGCACAGCCATTGTCTCCCACAGTTCAGAAGCTCCTCTCCCCACCCACCAGCGTCTAACGGGTCATACAGCTCACCGCATGAAGGTCGGAATATTGATTTCGCTCCCAAAAAGCGACATGATACAGCTACCGGAGAGGGGGAGTTAGCGGGGGAGGGGGTGGTGGAGGTGGAGGAGGGGATGGTTAATCACAAAAAGCGGGGGAAAAGAAAACTGAAGGGAAAAAAAAATTCTTCTGACAGAGGGTTGTTGAAGATTTTATTTTTAATGTTTAGTGTCCCACTTACCCCTGGAACTTTCTTGTGTGCGCGCGCGCGTGAGTGTGTGTGTGTGTGTGTGTGTGTGTGTGTGTGTGTGTGTGTGTGTGTGTGTGTGTGTGTGTGTGTGTGTCTGTGTGTGTGTGTGTGTGTGTGTGTGTCTGTGTCTGTCTGTGTGTCTGTATGTGTGTGTGTGTGTGTGTCTGTCTGTCTACCTTTCTGTGTGTGCAAGCTTGAGCGCATGCTTGTGTGTGTGTGTGTGTGTGTGTGTGTGTGTGTGTGTGTGTGTGTGTGTGCGTGCGTGCGTGCGTGCGCGCGTGCGTGCGTGCGCGCGTGCGTGCGTGCGTGTGTGTGTGTGAATGTAGATAATGCAGTTCTGACATACCTGTTCATATCAATCAAAATGGAAGGTTCTACATTATTACAAGTCATAAACACCCTGTATTCTAAAAACCAATCACTAGTTTGAATATGCTCGTGCCAATCCTGCCGCCTACAGTCAATACTCCTTTGTTTGAAACATTTTTTAAAAGTCCAGTTATACTTTCAACACATTGGTTATCCCACACATATCCATACCCATACGGAAACAAACATTTACCAACGTTCGTCACTCACGTCTTCTTGGGAGAGAAAGAGAGACAGACAGACAGACAGACAGAGAGATGAGAGACAGAGACAGAGAGACAGGCAGAGACAGAGGCAGAGACAGAGACAGAGACAGAGACAGAGACAGAAACTGAGAGAGAAAGGTGCATATCATTTCAATCAATCTGCGCGACACGGACGGAGTGGTGGTGGCGGGGTGTGCGGGGAGCCGTAGGAAGGATGAAGATAGGTGGTCCTGTGGCCCCGGTCAGGCTGATATTGACTGGGACACAGCTGGTGGAAAACAGCCCGTTGTCATCGTGTAAATGTTTTGAAAATATTGAATCTGCTTTTCTGTCTGCTCATGAGTATGTATGTGTATGATTTTCGATTTATGTTCGTATCTTGTTATGTACTATCCCCCCCAATATTCCTTGTGACCCCGGTACACTTGGTAATAAAGACATATTCTATTCTATTCTATATGTATGTATATATACCCTCTCTCTCTCTCTCTCTCTCTCTCTCTCTCTCTCCCTCTCTCTCTCCCCCTCTCCACTGGTATACATCTACAGGAGATGCAACCCTCGATGTAACGCTAAATGGACATTAAAAACTTTGTCATTGTCATTCGCATTGTCATTGTCATTCTCTCTCTCATCAACAATAGACTTCAGGACTGCATACACTCAAATAATATAACAGGTGAATACCAAGGTGGCCTTAAAAAAGATCATTCTACAATTGATCATATGTTTGTTTTGTTAACCGCAATACTGAAGCAGTTTGCTAATAATCGGAAATTATATGTTGCATTTGTAGATTTCGAAAAAATCATTTGACTCACTCTCCATGAAATTATTATGGGATGTTTTGTTAAAGAACGGTGTTAGAGGCAAGCGCTAGAGATGTGTCAAAGTATGTATTGTGAAATAAAAGCTAGAATAAGAAATGAAACCAGGTTATCAGATTGTGCGAGTTGTACTTATGGTGTGAAGCAGGGTGATGTACTTAGTCCTGTGTTATTTTCTCTTTTCATTAACGAGCTTGCATTAGAGGTTATTGAAAATGGGCGGCATGGGGTATCATTTGATGAAACAGAGTTGTTCATATTGCCTTTTGCTGACGATATTATCTTATTATCTATATCAGTGATAGGGTTGCAAAATCAGTTGAATAATCTATATGCTGCAGCAATTAGACTAGAAATGAAAGTAAACATGGATGAAACCAATATTGTTGTATTTCGTAAGGGAGGTTGTCTTTCTAGAAATGAAAAATGGATGGTAATGAAAGAATTAGTGTAGTAAATGCTTATAAGTATCTTGGTATTTCTTTTCAACTAGGTTAGGTCTTATTCACTTGTCAGGATTTAAAGAACAGAGGAAAGAGAGCTTCATTAATTATTCTCCATATTATGTATAAGTTTAGCTTAATTCATTTAATATTTTACAAAGCTTTTTGACTCGCAAGTAAACCGATATTACAGCATGGTGCTGAAATAGGGGCATTTGAAAATAGCATTGACGTTGAAAAAAATCATCGTTTTGCTATGAAACGTTATTTGAATGTTGATAATTGAATACCAAATGACTGTGTCTATGGAGAACTCGGAAGATATCCTATTTATTTGAATTCGTATATAAAATGTGTGAGTTATTGGCTAAAATTAATAAGGATGGGCAATAACAGGTTACCTTGCAAAGCATACAAAGTATAGTTAAGCTTAGATAAGAATGGCAAAAAGACGTGGGTGACTAACGCACGTAAATGTTTGTATATATTCGGCTTTGCATATGTTTGGGATAATCAGGGCGTTGAAAGCATTAGTGGATTTCTTAAATGTTTCAAGCAAAGAATTATTGATTGTAGGTGGCAGGACTGGCACGATCATATAGTGATATCATAGTGATAGGTTTTTAGAATACAGAATGTTTAAGATTGGTGATAATGTGGAACCATATATTTTGATTAATATGAACAGATATATCAGAAGTGCATTATCTAAATTCAGATTCGGTGTGTCAGATATAGGCTGCAATCGATACAGATATAAGGGTAAAAGTTCAATGAATGTTTTATGTCGTTTATGTAATACAACTGAAGAAAACGAAATCCAAATTATGTTCTGTTGTTCTGTCTTGCATGGTATAAAGATAAAACCCAAGTGTTATCAAAACCCATTTCTTTTTAGATTAAATCTGCTCAAGACATCCAGAAATGAAACTGTTTTGACTAACTTATCTTTATTTGTCTACAAAGCACTGAGGCTACTCTGTATTTGTACAACTTAGAATGCAATCATGCGTTTCGTGTTGTACTACTTTTTGTTTACATTTGTTTAGAATGTATGTTCATATCATGAATATTCTTTGTATACAATTATGTAATACCCCCTTCAGACTGGGGCTGTGGCCTAATCTGAATAAAATATTCTCCCTCTCCCTCCCTCCCCCCTACCGTTGTCTCTGTCTCTTCTATCTCTGTCTGTCTGTCTGTCTGTCTGTCTGTCTGTCTGTCTGTCTGTCTCTCTCTCTCTCTCTCTCTCAATCAGAGCCTTGTCAATATCCACCATAATTAAAACTCAGGCCCTAGTCTTTGACGGCAAATCAGTTCTTGCAGACCGGAATCGGTGACGAGGGGTAAGGGTGAGTAAAGGGAATCTGTCCTATAGATTGAACCACTCCAGGTGTCTGGCAAGGGGGGGCAGGGAGACGTGGTCTATAAAAGCCACTGTCTGGGTGGCGGGCCTTTATTGGCTGTTCGTCCTCCTTTGCACGCTATGGGATTGGTATTAGGGTGTTCAAAAATCCTTCTTTTTAAAAAGTTTTAAAACATTAGACGACAGAGGAGGAACGGGGAAGGGTGAGGAGAGGGAAGAGGAAAAAGAAGAAGAATGAGGAATAGGAGGAAGATGAGGAGGAGGTGGAAGGGAAGCATGTGACAATGATTAGCATGATAATGATGACGACGGCGAAAAAGAACGAAAGAAAGAAAGGGAGACGACAAATTAGACGGTGATGATGAAAACGACGATGTTTTTATTTGTGGCGGTAGTTATGACAACAATGATGATAACGATAGTGATGATGGTGCTGATGATGATGATGATGATGACAGCAACGACGATGGTGATAATAATAAATAATAAAAAGAAGAAGAAGAAGTAGAAGAAGAAAAGAAAATAGAAAGATAGAAAGAAAGGAAGGAAAGAAGGAAGAAAGGAAAGAAAATCACAGAGACAGCTAGACAGACAGAGGAACAGACAGACTGACATAAAGAAAAATAACACACAAAGGACAACCACCACCAAAACCAACAACACACAACAACAACAACAACAACACACACACACAAACACACACACACACACACACACACACCAACACCAACACCAACAACAACGACAACAACAACAACAACAACAACACACACACACACACACACACACACACACACAACAACAACAACAACGACGACAACAACAACAACAACAACACACACACACACACACACACACACACACACAACAACAACAACAACGACAACAACAACAACAACACACACACACACACACACAACAACAACAACAACAACAACGACAACAACAACAACAACAACAACACACACACACACACACACAACAACAACAACAACAACAACACCACCGGTGAACCTCAACCAAGACAAACCATAAACCACCAACGACAGGCCAGACGAAAACACACAAGATGGCAGCACCGACCAGTCCTTGATGATGACACGTTTGGGGTCTGTGGGTGGGTGTGGGTGTGGGGGTGGATGTGGGGATGGTGGTGGTGGTGGTGAAGGATAGTATGGGGACTGGAGCCGTGAGTGTGGGAGACGGCCGTGTGTGTGTACTGGGAGTGGGGAAAAAAAAAGCACAAGAATTTATCCAGGACATCAGAGATACGCTGGGACAAAAACCCAAAAACGAAACGAGGTCGTCTTCAATAGCAAAATACCAACGGCAGAGAGAGAGAGAGAGAGAGAGAGAGAGAGAGAGAGATAGACAGACAGACAGACAGACATACATACATACAGACAGACAGACAGACAGACAGACATACATACATACAGACAGACACAGAGACAGAGAGAGACAGAGACAGAGAGACAGAAAGAGAGTGAGAGATGAGGTGTGGGGGGGAGGGGTGTGGGTAGTGGTGGGGGGGAGGGGTGTGGGTAGTGGTGTGGGGGAGGGGTCGGGGGGGAGGGGTGTGGGGGAGGGGTGTGGGTAGTGGTGGGGGGGAGGTGTGTGGGTAGTGGTGTGGGGTCGGGGTCGGGGGGAGGGGTGTGGGGGAGGGGTGTGGGTAGTGGTGGGGGGGAGGGGTGTGGGTAGTGGTGTGGGGGAGGGGTCGGGGGGAGGGGTGTGGGGGAGGAGTGTGGGTAGTGGTGTGGGGGAGGGGTCGGGGGGAGGGGTGTGGGGAGTGGTGTGGGAGAGGGTGTGGGGGAAGGGGTGTGGGTAGTGGTGTGGGGGAGAGGTGTGGGGGGAGGGGGGTGGGGGGAGGGGTGTGGGGAGTGGTGGGGGGAGGGTGTGGGGGGAGGGGTGTGGGTAGTGGTGTGGGGGAGAGGTGTGGGGGAAGGGGTGTGGGTAGTGGTGTGGGGGAGAGGTGTGGGGGGAGGGGTGTGGGGGGAGGGGTGTGGGGGAGTGGTGGTGACTGGGATTGCAGGCGGTAGCAATTATAGGAAAGAAAGAAAAAAGAATGAGAACGAAAGAGGCAGATATTTAGAATGAAGAAGGGATTTTTAGAAATAAAGAGAAAGAAAAATAAGGGGAAATGAAAGCAAGAGAGAGAGAGAGAGAGAGAGAGAGAGAGAGAGATGACAGAAAAAATAAGCTGAAACCATTTTTCTAACAAAGAACAAAGTAATAAAAAAGAAAGACAGAGAGAAGCTACGAAAGAGAAAGAAATACAAAAGAGAAGGCAAGAAAGAAAAGAAAGGAAAGAAAGAATCGAATTTTCAAAAAACCAAAAAAGAAAAGAAAAAGACACATGAGAGGGGAAAGAATTAAAGCCAAACGAACAAGAAAGGAAAGAAAGAAGAAAGACAATAAAAACTGGTGAAGAAGAAGGGGGAGAAGGGTGGAGAGATGGAAGGAGGAAATGAAGGAACAGTAAAAGGAGGAAGAAAGAAAGAAAGAAAAAGAAAATAAATATAAGAACAAAAAAATAGGAATGAAAGAAACGAAAAAGACAGCATCTCCAAACAACCACAGAAATGACAGCGAAAATGAAAATAAAATAATAGAGAGAGAGAGAGAGAGAGAGAGAGAGAGAGAGAGAGAGAGAGAGAGAGAGAGAGAGAGATTGGAAGAAAACGGAAAAAAAAAAACCCGTCAAACTTCCAACCCTGTCAACCCTTTTCTTTGGAGTCCATTTCAATCCCATGCCTGTCACTGTCAGTCCACACATCCCGGTTTATTTTATTTGTCTTTTTTTTTCCCTTTCCTTTCGTCGGTTAGACTCAGGGAAATATGTCAAGGCGTACTCCAAAAGAGTAAAGACGGAAAGAAATTAAAGAAAGAAATGAATAAAGAAAGAAGAAAGGAAGAAAGAATGAAAGAAATAACGAAATAAAAAAAAAAGACTGCCTATCTACTTTTCTGTCTGTGTTCATTTCTTTACCATCTATTTCTGTTATTTGACGCGCGCACTCACAAACACACACACACACACACACACACAAACACACACACACACACACATATACACACACGCACGCACACACAAACACATAATCTCGCTCTCTCTGTCTTACTCTCTCTCTCTCTCTCCCTCCTCCCCCCTCCCTCTCATGTAATTGAACTATGATGCAGACATAAGCTGAAATGAATGACAAGAGAAAAGGGGTAAAATTGGGGAAATACAGAAAAGAATAGACAAAAGAAAACACATCAAAATGATTCACGAGCGAACTGATGGAAAATATTATCTAAAATTAACTCGATGTATCTGCGAACGTGCCTTGATAGTGACAAGTTCGTTTGACGAATAAACAACGACACAGACAGACAGACAGACAGACAGACAGAGACAGAGATAGAGAGACAGAGACAGGGACAGACAGACACAAAGAGAGAGAGACAGAGAGAGAGAGAAAGAGAGAGAGACTGACACAAAGACAGAGAGAAAGACAGAATTATAGACAGATAGGTAGAAAATGACAGACAGACGGCAACGCAGTCTGAAATGCACGGAAAATATAGCAATAATAATAATTTTTTTTTTTTTAAAAGATAGAACAAAGTGAAAGCAAATAACCCAGCGAACAAACCCCACCCAGCAATCACTGTTGCCTGTTCTCCTCGTTGCTCTGGGGCTGACCCCATTTCCACTGTTACCGAGGTGACCTCCCTTCTCACTCTCCTTTGTCTTCTCTTCCCTCACCTCCTTTGTCAGCTTCTTCTTCTTCTTCTTCTTTTCTCCCTCTTCTTCTTCGTCAAGATATCTTCTTACTGGCCTGTGAAATTGCAGTGCAGCTGCAGCTGAAAACTCGAATACTCCCCCCCCCCCTCTTCGCCCCCCAACTTTCTCTCTCTCTCTCTCTCTCTCTCTCTCTCTGTCTACATCCACATCTCCTACCTCCTTATTTGCCCCCCTTTCTCTTTCTGGTTGTTGTTGTTTTTTGTTTGTTTGTTGTTGTTTTTTGTGGTCTTTTTAATAAAAAAAAATTACATATTTTTCTTCTTCGTCTTATCTCTCTCTCTCTCTCTCTCTCTCTCTCTCTCTCTCTCTCTCTGTATATATATATATATATATATATATATATATATAGAGAGAGAGAGAGAGAGAGAGAGATGTATGTATGTATGTATGTATGTATCAATTCATATAAATAAATACCACATAAAATGTGAGAGACTCTCACATTTTATATTTGATTGTCATAACCTGTAAGGGGTCTATTGATAAGAGGTAACAGCACAAGTGCAGCAGAACACATTCTACTCATTCTAGCAGTATCAAGGTCTTGCCTCTGAATTCACACCCTCACACAATGTTTTCATAGTACTACACACACATTCGTCTAATATCACTGAAAGTGAAAAGACGCTAAACTAAAGAACACCCCCCCCCTCCCACACACACACACACACACACACACGCACACATTGAAAAAAGAAACTAAAACGCACATTAATACACTCACGCGCGTGCGCGAACGCACACAAACAGTTACACCCCCAAAACCTCCCCCCTCCACACACACATACAAACACACCCACATGCATGCCATCAAACACAATTTGGATTTGTGCAATTCCAAACGCGGCCTGTTCTATTGTTGATACTAACCTCGTTTGAAAAGCTCTCCCAAACTGTTTCAATATAGCCATGCCCAAAGGGGAAAATGAAATTGCGACCACAATGTCTTCTCTTTTTTTCCTTTATTTTCCCTCTCTCTCTCTCTCTCTCTCTCTCTCTATATATATTTTTTTTTTAACTTAGTGAGAGTTTCAGTTTCAGTGGCTCAAGGAGGCGTCACTGCGTTCGGACAAATCCATATACGCTACACCACATCTGCCAAGCAGATGCCTGACCAGCAGCGTAACCCAACGCGTTTAGTCATGCCTTGAGAAAAAAAAAAGGGTGAATAAATAACAGATAAATACATTTTAAAAAAAACGGAAAAAACTACTACTAATAATAATAATATGTATGAGGCGCAAAAACTTGATGAAGTCAACTATAAGCGTACATAAATATTTTTTTTTAATTAAAAAAACCACGCAAAAACGCATTATTATTATTATTATTATTATTATTATTATTACTTAGTGAGAATGAGTTAAGAGTCTGAAGGGGGTGGAGGAAATAGAAATGAAGGACACGCACGCACAAACGCACGAACGCACACATAAGCACATACACGCACACATGCACGAACGCGCGCGCGCGCGCGCGCACACACACACACCCAACCCAGGCCCCTTAACTCCTCCTCACACACGCACATTTGGAGACAGACAAGAAGATAAAAGCAGAGAGCAACGACACGGACATAGAGAGACTGTCCATACTTCCTGTCTGGTCGGTGTGTTCAGGTATGGTTATGTGTAATGTTACTCCTTCTCCATGTGTAGCTTTTCCTTCTTTTCTCTCTCTCTCTCTTCTTTGTCTTATTCATTGACGTCTTGTTTTTCTGACCTGTTCCTGCTTTCTGTTGTGAACAACGAATCTTAAAAATGATGTTTATATTCACTGTAAATATATCAATCTCCACGGTTGCTCAAAAATAAAATAAAATAAAAAGAGCAAGAAAAAAGAAAAGAAAAAAGGTAAAACAATGTCTGCAATAACTGTCATTTATACGCAGTTGGAAAAATGTGTATTTCAACATAACTGCATTTGTGTAGCGTCCACCGGCCGTCAAACGAAACAAACGTATTCAATCACATTCCTGAGCACGATATAAGCTGTTAGCTTGTTGTTGCTCCGATGTCTATCTGTACATGTATGACATGTTTACTGAATAAAGTTTTGTTTAAACCAATAGAGAGAGACTGTCACACACACACACACACACACACACACACATTCAGACATGCACAAAAATGGGAGAGAGAGATACAGAGACAGACACAAAGAGAGACAGGGAGAGAGAGACAAAAAGAGACAGAGAGAGGGAGAGACAGAGAGGGACGTTAAAGATCAGAGAAACAGGTAGCAGGGGAGAAAAAGAGTTGAGGAGGAGCGAGAGAGGGTAGAGACGTAATACGGCGGACTGACGTGTGTTTAGCATCACTGTGAAGCATCTGGATAGAATACTTTCCTGACGATACATCAAAACACCTTGAACTAACATCCATTCGTGACATTTTTGTTCTTGAAAGTGAATCATTTTCGGGTATACACATACACAGAGACAGACAGACAGACAGACAGACAGACAGACAGACAGACACACACACACACACACACACACACACACACGCACGCACGCACGCACACAGAGTTAGCAAGTGAGTGAGAGACACAGATAGTGGGGCAGACAGACAAACAGACAGAGAGTGAAAAGAGAAAGTGGGGCAGATAAAAGGGAAACGAAAGGCAGGTATATATACGAAGCACAGGCAGAGACAGACAGACAGACAGACAGACAGACAGACAGACACAGAGAGAGGATGGAGAGAGAACAAGAACAAAATCTTTAATCTCCAGACTTCCGGCCCAAAAGTACACAATATGGTGATCACGCAGCGACAAACACAATGCAAAATACGTACTAACTTAAACCTGTAGGACACACACACACACACACACACACACACACACACACAGGTGGAAATATACGGAGACAGAGACAGAGACACACAAACACAGACTCAGGGTAGGAACCGAGAAACATCAATTAATACATGTACAACAACAACAACAACAACAACAACAACAAGCAGCATAAAACAAAGCATTCTAGGCATCACAGACTGGTGGGGTTAATTGCCAATTAAAACCTGGTTCGATGGCCTCTTTTCAAGCCGGCCGCTTCAAAGTCCGGCCTCGGTCGATCAGCTAACAGCACAGACAGTGTCTGATTGGATGGAGAACGCGGCCACAAAAAAACGTGAGGAAGACAGAGAGACCGAAAGAGTGAAAGGAAGAAAGAATGAATAAAGGAAAGAAAGAAAGAAGGAAATAAAAATGAGATAATAATGTCAATCAGCTAACAGCGTAAATAGAGTCTACATGAACTGAGCGATAGAACAGGGGAGAATGAAAAACAGACAAACAGAAAGAAATAAAGAAAGAAAGAAAGAGCTATATAGACAAGGAGGTAGGTCGATCAGTTATCAGAGCAACTGAAAAAAGATGAGGAAGAAAGAAAGAGAGAGAGAATGAAGGAAGGAAGGAAAGAAAGAAAGGGATAGATTGATAGATCGATAGATAGGTAGGTAGGTAGGTCGACCTGACAGTGTCTAAAATGATCAATAACAGAGCGACTGAAAAAGACAGGAAGAAAGGCAGACAGACAGGCAGATAGAAATAACGGGATGGATAGATAGTGACAAAGAGAGAGAAAGAGAGAGAGAGAGAGAGGGAGGGAGGGAGGGGGGAGAGAGAGAGAGAGACAGAGACAGAGAGAGAGAGAGAGAGCAGACAGGCAGGCAGACACAGAATGAGAAAGCCAGTCAGAGACAGAGACAGAGAAAGATAGAGAGACGGATTCGGTTACTGTAATCATGTACATGCCATTGCCCCCCAAGATGTCAGCATTGATACGAATACGTAAAATTAATGCAACGCATGAATATTAGCGACAACACACCCAACTGCGAACAAGCTCACACACACACACACACACACACACACACACACACACACACACACACACACACACACACACACACACACACACACACACACACACACACACTGATCACATATATATTTTTTATATCATTCACCCTAACTCTCCGCACGTCCCAGCCCAGACAAGAGCGATGACCGCGTGCAGGTCACAGTGACCCTCAACAGCTGTGACATGCAGAAGGTCTCTGTCTCGGCTGTGTATATATATATATATATATATATATATATATATATATATATATATATATATGTGTGTGTGTGTGTGTGTGTGTGTGTGTGTGTGTGTGTGTGGGTGGGTGTGTGGGTGTGTGATAAACCACTTTGTCCTGTCACCACATCCACACCCCTCCCCAAACTAGTTAGCTGCCACCAGGGCACGTCACCAGTCACGATACTGATGTTCCCATCACATCGGTGTCTATGTCTCTCTTCAGCAGGAGACGGGCGCAACAGCCGAGTGGTTAAAGCGCAGGACTCTCAATTTGAGGGTCCCGGGTTCAAATCCTGTTCACGGCGCCTGGCGGGAGCTAGGGTGGAGACATCTCCCAGGTTGATTAACAGATGTGAAGAAAATGCCAGTGCCTGAACCCCCTTCGTGTGTGTACGCATGCAGAAAATCAATACACACGTTAAATATCCCATTAATCCATGTCAGCGTGTGGTGAGTTATAACAGCAAGAACATACCCGTCCCGCGACACTACTTTTCTAATTGAAAAAAAAATCGTTTTCTGTTGTTTTTTCCCTCTCTCTCTCTTCTAAATAAACAGAACAAATGAAAAGAACAACAACCTTATTCCTAAAGTGAAGTCCGGTGGTCTGATTTGTAATCTACAAATGAAGGCTGCACAATTTCAGTCCCAAGTCATGTTGCTGCCTTGGAAGAGGACGGTCAACAACAACAACAACAGCAACAAAAAGCTTTCTTCGCGTTCGATTTATTATTTAAAAAAAAATAATAGCTAAATAAAAAAAATCGAACCTGTCTCCTTGTCACCCACGTTCAACTGTTGTCATATGACCTGAGTGGCATTGTTGATTGGCTGGTGCCGACAGTTTGTCGAAACACGTCACTGAAAAACTAAGCAGGTTCTGGACCGGTTAACACGCTGGAAACATTTCGGGAATCTGTGTTTTACCGAAATCAGGGTTTTGTTAGTTTCTTTCTGCCCCAAACAAGTAGCATCTGCTTTAATTGAAATTATGCCAGTTTCTGAGAAAATATCAGAGACAATTATTCACATCTATCTGTTTGTCTCCTCCTTTCAAGTTCCGAAGGATGAAAAATAACAACGTTCTGAACGTATGCCAGAGTGTTTGTGAGATTTCCTTTGTGCAATGTCTTCATCAAGGAGCTGGTTACAGAGACCTTGTCAGTATCTTTTATCTGCCAGGTTTGGTTCCTCTAACGCTCATGGTTCTGTAAACAAAAGAACTACCCAAACATGATTTTTGCAACAGGAACTGGAACTGGAACACACACACACACACACACACACACACACACACACACACACACACACACACACACACACACACAATCACTACATTTTCTTTTCAATTTTTCATTTTACAGAGAGTGAAAGACGTGGACGCGAGACCAACAGATGATCCCAATCGATTCAGAACCACTGAAGCCACCAACAGATGATCCCAGTTCATTCAGAACCACTGAAGCCACCAACAGATGATCCCAATCCATTCAGAACCACTGAAGCCACCAACAGATGATCCCAGTTCATCCAGAACCACTGAAGCCAACAACAGATGATCCCAGTTCATTCAGAACCACTGAAGCCAACAACAGATGATCCCAGTTCATTCAGAACCACTGAAGCCACCAACAGATGATCCCAGTTCATGCAGAACCACTGAAGCCACCAACAGATGATCCCAGTTCATTCAGAGCCACTGAAGCCACCAACAGATGATCCCAGTTCATTCAGAACCACTGAAGCCACCAACAGATGATCCCAGTTCATGCAGAACCACTGAAGCCACCAACAGATGATCCCAGTTCATTCAGAACCACTGAAGCCACCAACAAGGTAACGCAACTCGTGGCTGACGAGTCTGACAAGATGGTGTCATATGGAATATAGATGCATCGATACTTCCCTCCGTACTAAAGTATTACCAACATGATGTCTCTGTATGTCTCTGTCTGTCTGTCTGTCTCTCTTTCTTTCTGCCCTTCTATGTTCTCTTTCACTGTCTGTCTGTCTGTCTGTCTGTCTGTTT
This sequence comes from Babylonia areolata, assembly GCF_041734735.1. Classification (NCBI taxonomy): domain Eukaryota; kingdom Metazoa; phylum Mollusca; class Gastropoda; order Neogastropoda; family Buccinidae; genus Babylonia; species Babylonia areolata. The sequence goes on from NC_134886.1 coordinate 14,665,067, forward strand.
CTCTCTCTGTTCAGTCACTCTGTGTGTCCCCCCCCTCTCTCTCTAATTATGTCTTTTCCGCCTCTCTCTTTCTGTATTACGATCCCCACCCCCACATTCTCTGTCTGTCTGTCTGTCTGTCTCTCTCTCTCTCTCTCTCCCTGTCTATCTCCCTCTCCCTCCCTCTCTCTCCCCCCTCTCTCTCTACCGGGGATGAATGGTGGGTGTGTGGGTGAAGTGATTGGATGACAGTGGAGACGTCCTCACTCCTCCAGCCCGAGGCATGTGAGTGGACACGTTCTGTCCTCTGCTCCCTCCCTCTGGCCCTCCTCCCTCCCTCTGGCCCTCCTCCCTCCCTTCCTCTGGCCCTCCTCCCTTCCTCCCTCCCTCTGGCCCTCCCCCCTTCCTCTGGCCCTCCTCCCTCCCTCTGGCCCTCCTCCCTCCCTCCCTCCCTCTGGCCCTCCTCCCTTCCTCTGGCCCTCCTCCCTCCCTCCCTCCCTCTGGCCCTCCTCCCTCCCTCCCTCCCTCTGGCCCTCCTCCCTTCCTCTGGCCCTCCTCCCTCCCTTCCTCTGGCCCTCCTCCCTCCCTCCCTCTGGCCCTCCTCCCTCCCTCTGGCCCTCCTCCCTCCCTCCCTCCCTCTGGCCCTCCTCCCTTCCTCCCTTCCTCTGGCCCTCCTCCCTTCCTCTGGCCCTCCTCCCTTCCTCCCTCCCTCTGGCCCTCCTCCCTCCCTCTGGCCCTCCTCCCTTCCTCCCTCCCTCTGGCCCTCCTCCCTTCCTCTGGCCCTCCTCCCTTCCTCTGGCCCTCCTCCCTTCCTCTGGCCCTCCTCCCTTCCTCCCTTCCTCTGGCCCTCCTCCCTCCCTCTGGCCCTCCTCCCTCCCTCTGGCCCTCCTCCACTGAAGACATCAAATTACCACACACTTTCCGCCTGGCTGTCTGTCCGTCTGTCTGTCTCTTCCCTCTGCCCGCTCTCATTTCCTGTTCCCGAAGCCATTCTGGGTCAAATCGTTTCCTCCCCGTCAGTGTATAAAAAGAAGAAAGAACTTGATTTTGCGATCTCGATCACTATTCCCATCTCGCTCACACCCTCTATCTGCTTCTCTCTCCCTCTCTTCCCACCGCTCTCCCCCCCCTCTCTCTCACTATGTCCATCTCGCTCACTCTTCCCCCTCTTTCTCTCCTCCCTACCCCCCTCACCCCTTCCTTCCTTTTTCTCTCGCTCTTTCAATCTCACCCACTCTCACTTTTTCAAATCATCTCACTCGCCCACGCTCTCGTTCTCCCAACTTCACGCTCTCTCTCCTTTTCCCTCCCTCGCCCTCCCCACCCACCCCCTCTTTCTCCCTCACTCACACATTTTTGGGAGGGGAATTGAAAGAGAACAACATGGTAGAATTCTTTCATTGATCGTCTCGGATTTTTTTTCCCCCGCATCATACCTGTCGCGGATGTAGACATAGGGAAGAGTGGCGGTGTTCATATCATCTCGAATATATTCATCTTTTCCATGTTTTTTTTTTTTTTTTTTAACTTTCGGAAGATTAACCAAAAAAGAAAGAGATACGGTGGTATTCAAATCGCTTTCTATCCATTCCTCTTTTTCATGCAAATGTGTCTGTTCCGGGCCCTTTCACATGGGATCAGCGGGTAATGTTCCTGTGGAACCTAATTGTCATTCAGATTCCGATCTGCAGAGAGTGGCAATGAGAAACGAGGAGGACGTGAGCCTCAGGGACAGAAGGGAGGGAAGGCCGAACGAATCACACACATGACGGGCGCAATAGCCGAGTGGTTATAGCGTTGGACTTTCGATCAGAGGGTCCCGAGTTCGAATCTCGGTAATAACGGCGCCTGGTGGGTAAAGGGTGGAGATTCTTCCGATCTCCCAGGTCAACATATGTGCAGACCTGCTCGTGTCTGAACCCCCTCCGTGTGTATACGCAAGAAGAAGATCAAATACGCACGTTAAAGATCCTTTTATCCACATCAGCGTTCGGTGGGTTATGGAAACAAGAACATACCCAGCATGCACACCCCCGAAAAACGGAGTATGGCTGCCTACATTGCGGGGTAAGAACGATCATACACGTAAAAGCCCACTCGTGTACACGAGTGAACGTGGGAGTCGCAGCCCACGAACGAAAAAGAAAAAGAAGAAGAATTACACAGATGACGGACAGACAGAGACCCCAGACAGATAGACGGAGACAGAGAGAGACAGGGTGATATACAAAGTGAGATACAAAGACTGAGAGAGAGAGAGAGATAAGTTTGTCAAGAAAATAAACTGGTACTGAGAGAAAGGGATGAAAGACAGACAGAGATGAAAGATGAAGGAGAAAGAACGGACAGACACACAAACACAGACACACATACAAGAGGAGGAAAAAAAAGTCCCACATCTTTTCTCTAAACTTAAATTTCAACATGGTTATCCCCCTCAAGAAACAATCAATCAATCAAACAAACAAACAAACAAACAAAACAACAAACAAACAAATAAAACAAAGTCAATGTTCACGCCAACCACAGCTTAACAAGGGACAGAGAGCGTGAAAAAGCCGGCCAACCCTAATCACACATTACCTGCTGATCAATATTTCAAGGTCTCTCGCTGGCAAGAAAAAAAAAAGGAACCCCAAAAATCTAACGACCTGCATAATCCCTTCTCCGGTGTAAATCCCCAACCCCCCACCTCCCATGTCTCCACCCCGATCCCCCCCCCCCAGCCCGCCCTTCAGCGTGACAGAAAGCTTTCCCTGTGAAATCATGCGGGATCTCTTTCTGTACACAATCATGGAAACTGACCAAGCAACCAGACGCTGTGGCAGTTTCAGTTTCAGTTTCACTTTCTCAAGGAGGCGTCACTGCGTTCGGACAAATCCATACACGCTACACCACATCTGTTGAGCAGATGCCTGACCAGCAGCATAACCCAACGCGCTTAGTCAGGCCTTGAGTGCATGCTTACATATTTGTGTACCTATGAAAGTGGATTTCATTTTACGTAATTTCGCCAGAGGACAACACTCTCGTTGCCATGGGTTCTTTTTCAGTGCGCCAAGTGCGTGCTGCACACGGGACCTCGGTTTATCGTCTCATCCGAAAGACTAGACGCTCAGTTTGATTTTCCAGTCAAACTTAGGAGAAAGGGCGAGAGCGGGATTCGAACCCACACCCTCACGGACTCTGTATTGGCAGCTGAGCGTCTTAACCATTCTGCCACCTTCCTTCCGCTGTGGCAAAGTGGTTAGAGTTACAGGTTGGCGACTGGGGGGTGAGGAGGGTTCGAACGTGGTCACTCATTGTCAGACAGACAGAGAGAGAGAGAGAGAGAGAGAGAGAGAGAGAGAGAGAGAGAGAGAGATAGAACAAAACGAAATGGTTTATTCAAATAAAGGCCATAGCCCCTTACTGAAGGAGTGTGACACATGTACACTGAACCATAGGAATTATAACAGTCAAGAGAGAGAGAGAGAGTCCGTGGCTGGAATTTACCCAGGTCTGAGTGTCCAATGAGCTCAAGTGGGACAACTGGGACAACAGTCGCAGATCATTCATTTTTCGACAGTGGTGCTTACTCAGCATTCACACCATAGCCTGAATATCCACACACACACACACACACGCGCGCGCGCGCACACGGACGCACGCACACACATGCATGCATAGATACACACAAATACACACACGCGCGCGCGCGCACGCGCGCACAAGCACACACACACACACACACACACACACACACACACACACAATGTACACATTGTTACGTTTGACACACCCATCTCATTCATCATAACATTTGTAGCAATAGTCCAACGAGCCATTTTCATCTGGAGCTATGTCAGTTGATTGTCTTTCAATCCGTGGATTAAAAAGAAGAAGAAGAAGAAGAAAAGAACAACAAAACGAAACATATCGTTTTCCCTGGCAACTTCAATTCTTCATTTTTCCCGATCACTGTGCAACACAATGTGGATGACAGCCATCCTGAGTGACATGTTGTTTTTTTCCAAAACACATCATCGTGACACATTCCTCATTTCATGAAAAAATGATAAATGACCTTGACGGATATATCGATTGTATTATTTACTGAGTCTGGTTAGCTTCGATATAGCAGTGTATGAAAGAACTACAGAACTGGAGCAATAGCTCCATTGGCCTGTATGCCTGGGGCATGGGGAACTGTCTGGAACAGTCAATAATTCACAACCCGCTTTTAGCCCCGTGCTGGAAGAGAATATCGATGAATTCCCGCTTCGCTAAACACACACACACACGCGCGCGCGCGCGCACACACACGTACACCATGGCATACACATCGTGGTACACACAGATACACACAGACACACACACACACACACACACTACACCCGTTCATTCACGATCACACACAACCTGCAAACTGTTACAGAACCAACGAAACAGACACTTAACACACAAACAAAAATTCACCAACACACCAACTAACGAACGAGCAGAACAAGATGCCGATGCCACTTTCAGCTCAGCAGCACCATGGAACAGAACACGGTCACCTGGTGATGGGAAGTGAAGGAAAGGAGAACGAGGAAGGGGGGAAGGGGAGGGGGGGAGGGGTGGAGGAAGAGGGAGGAAAGGAAGAGAAAAATCCTCATCGATCTTTTTTTCTTTTTTCTTTTTTTTCGCTTTTGCACTAGGATGCGTTAATGGTGTAGGGAACGTGATAATCAGTAACGTTTTACAAGGTGGGGAGAGACAGGGGAGGACAGAGGGGACAGAGAGAAAGAAAGAGAGAGAGAGGGCAGAAAGAGAGGCCTGGAAAGAGAGAGAGCAAGAGAAAGAGAGGGGGGAGGGGTGGTAGGGAGAGAGGGAGGGAGGCGGAAGAGGCAGGGAAAGAACACAAAAGAGAGACAGCGCAACCATCTACTTCTTTACACCTTCACCAAGAACATCACACACACACACACACACACACACACACACACACACACACACACACACACACACACACACACAAACGAATGCTGAGCATTTCAAGAACAAAAATAAAACCGGCGTGCCAGAATGCTGTTTAAACTGTCGTCGCTACTCATGTTCGGCAAAGAAATGCCAAAGGAATCCTCCGTTTACCTTGTTTATCCAAACAAAAATCAATATTTTTCAAAGAACCGCCTCCCACCCAAAACTCCCTTCAAATGCGCTCTCATGCAAACACACACACACACACACACACACACACACACACACACTCACTCACTCACTCACTCACTCACTCACACACACACACACACACACACACACACACACACACACACACACACACACACACACACAGGGATAGAGACTGAGCGAGTGAAAAAGATAGGGTAAGAGAGGAAAATGAATAGGAGATATTTTATTCATGTGCAGGCGAAGGCTTCCAACTGATGCGGGTAGTCAGATAACAATCAAGCAGTCGGATCCTACAACTTGGGGGAAGGAGAGAGAGAGAGAGAGAGAGAGAGAGAGAGAGACAGACAGACAGACAGACAGACAGACAGACAGACAGACAGACAGAGGCAGAGACAGAGACAGTCAGACAGAAAAGAGAAAGAGAGAGGGACAGAGAGAATCGCTTCACAGTCCGACACACGACCTGCCCATGTCCCCCGGCGCAGCAGTGGAAGAGGTGTCCCCACTCACAGACCGTTCCCACCACAGCCTGCTTTGCCCTGCCAGTCAGGAGCGCTACTGTGGGCACCGTCACCACACCAGGCACCACTGGGCACCGTCACCAGGCACCACTGGGCACCGTCACCAGGCACCACTGGGGCACCGTCACCACACCAGGCACTACTGGGCACCGTCACCACACCAGGCACCACTGGGCACTGTCACCACCAGGCACCAGGCACCACTGGGCACCGTCACACCAGGCACCACTGGGCACCGTCACCACACCAGGCACCAGGCACCACTGGGCACCGTCACCACACCAGGCACCACTGGGCACCATCACCAGGCACCACTGGGCACCGTCACCACACCAGGCACCACTGGGCACCGTCACCACACCAGGCACCACTGGGGCACCGTCACCACACCAGGCACCACTGGGCACCGTCACCACACCAGGCACCACTGGGCACCGTCACCAGGCACCACTGGGCACCGTCACCACACCAGGCACCACTGGGCACCGTCACCACACCAGGCACCACTCTCCTACAAGAGTTCTATTCAGAATATGGTATAGAATCGTACTCGTATTTCTCTTTTTTTTTATCACAACAGATTTCTCTGTGTGAAATTCGGGCTGCTCTCCCCAGGGAGAGCGCGTCGCTACACTATAGCGCCACCCTTTTTTGTTTTTGTTTTTCTGCGTGCAGTATTATTTGTTTTTCCTATCGAAGTGGATTTTCTACTGAATTTTGCCAGGAACAACCCTATTGTTGCCGAGGGTTCTTCTACGTGCGCTAAGTGCATGCTGCACACGGGACCTCGGTTTATCGTCTCATCCGAATGACTAGCGTCCAGACCACCACTAGCGCGCTCAGTCTCTCGTTTCCTAGGCGGACGCGTTACCTCTAGGCCATCACTCCACATGGGTCAGAGAGTCTTTATGCTCTTTTGTTTCTTTTCCATTTCAAAGGACGACAAAGGTTTAGGTCATACCTTTCACAGCCTCTACTCCATCTTCGAGGTGTTTGTTCTTGGAGTTATTTAGGACTTTTTCTGCAGGTGGCAACCAGGGATCGCGACGCTAATGAACCCCCAACCCATCTCCGCCTTTCACGAGCACAATGACCAAGGCTTCCTTTGATTACAATCAGATAATAACCACAATAACAACATACAAGTACAAGCATGACCCTTCAAACCCCGGAACCAGCTCTAAAACTATGACGGAAAAAAATATGATGACATAATAATGAGATCCTGAATGACCCGTGGATCCTCAACAACCGATAATGTTTACTATGACTGGTTTTTACATGGAATATAATCAGATTTCATTCCTCAGCAAGACAAACCCACACGGGCTGAAGACAAAGATTCAGTGCTTCCCTTTCAGCTTTCTCACAGGTCAACAAAAGGTACAGCGACACAAAATACGGAAATGTCGTTGAGGATTTCAGCTTCTTTACGCTGGTCACCAGGTCCCGTGTCTGGGCCGCTGTCGTCAGCTGGAGCTTCTGTAATGGGATGGAATGCACTGGAGACGGGATTATTCTGCCATTACTTAGCGTGTTTGTTTGCGCGAGTTTAAAAGTGTTTGAAAGTCCTTGCGTGTCTCCATCTCTTCCTGTGAGACACACGCACACATCCAGACACACAGACACACACACACGCACACGTAAGCACACACACACACACACACACACACACACACACACACACACACACACTTCCCCATCGATGTCTTTCTAAAGAGTGCTGCCAGTGGTTCCAGACGGATGTGGTTGTTTCGCTTTGAACTCTGGGCTCTGCTCTCCCCCCCCCCCCTTTTCTTCTTTCCTTCTTCTTTCGGTGAACCAGTCAGTCAGACGCGTACTGTTTGTATTAGTTGTGCTTTACACAACTACACGTGGATGGGGTGGAAGGGGGAATACCCTTGACAGGGGTCCAGACGTTGTAGTGGCTTGAGCTCTAACTTTACAGCTTCCCCCGCCTCCCCCATTCCTCTACCCACTCCCTCCCTCCTCCACCCCATCCTGTCCTTTCTCCCCCC
>NC_134886.1:14677741-14680241 GCF_041734735.1 Babylonia areolata
AGTTGGAGGGAAGAGAGAAAGAGAGATGAGGGAAGAGAGAGGTGAGGGAAGAGAGAAAGAGAAGTGAGGGAAGAGAGAAAGAGAGAGAAAGAAAGAGACGAGGGGATCAGAGGACGAGAGAGACACACACACACAGAGACATACAGCGAAAAACAGATTTTAATGCGAGGAAACACAGAGTCCAAGACATAGAGAGATACAGCTCAGAATTCAATTTGCTATATCACCAGCATATCATCAAGGAGGTTTTTTTGTTTTTTAATAAAATAAAATAAAATTGAAAATAAAATCAATGTGAATGTCGTCAGTATGGAAAATTACGTACGAAACAAACAAGAATTTATTTGATACTACGAAAAACGGTGAAACTTAAAATCCCTGACACTAGTGCTTATGACTTACTTGTTCTGGGAGAGAGAAAGAGAGGGAGAGAGAGAGACAGACAGACAGACAGAGACAGACAGGCAAACAGAGACAGAGAGACAGAGAAACAGAGACAGGCAAACAGAGACAGAGAGACAAACAGAGGGCCGAGGATTGTTTAACCTGCATTAAAAACAACAACAACTTTAACCCTTTGACTGCTGTTGTCTATAAGACTGAGGTCACAATTTCTTTTGTTTGGGCTTCTTCCTCTTGGAATCACATTACGTTTGTTCAGTGACATTAACTGAACCATTCAGAAAGTACGAGAAAAATAGTTCTTGCACTCCAGCACCGATTTCATTTTTAGCAAGGTACAACAGTCGAGGGGTTAAGAATAACCCTCCAGGACCGCTGAAATACACCTTTGAAGCACAGCTGAGGTGAGGTCGTCCAGTGGGTCTCTGACTAGAGACACCATCTCCCCAAATCCTGGAGACACTGACACGTGCATGCTGGAAACAGGAGCAAGTCGGTTTCAACCCGGTCATTCTAAACACTGAATACCATAACTTATTTCAAAACTGACGAATCACACCCCTCCAACAATGAACATCCATAACAAAACTGGAACTCGGTCTACTCAACGAAAACGAGCGTCGAGCCTACCGAAGCGAAAAACAAACAAAAACCAACCAACCCGCGGTGCGGTTCCTGTTTTCTGTGAAGCCTCTTCGTCTCTGGTACAACATCACATCATATAACAACTCAAACCAGTGTATCATTCTAGCTTTCGTTAATACCTCTTTGTTCGGAACTGTATCTTTCCCTCAGACATTCATGTGAAAAGATTACGAAACGTGTGGATTTGCCTCACATGAGGAAAAACAGGAGGAATGTCTCTCGTAAGGCGGAAGGACAACGCGGACTTATGTGTACCTGTATGCGTTGTTACGCTTTCGCTGCAGAAGACAGTGTATGATTCTTTTCGTTTACTGTTGTTGGTAATGACAACCTCTCTCTCTCTCTCTCTCTCTCTCTCTCTCTCTCTCTCTCTCTCTCTATATATATATATATATTTGCCATAACCCCCACATCCCTCTTTTTTTCTTTCTTTTTTACCCCAGGGCTGGGTGGAAAAAAAGCTTTTTTTGCTTGTCTCATTACCCTCGTGAAATAAAATTTCGTTTCGCTTCCTCTCTCTCTCTCTCTCTCTCTCTCTCTCTCTCTCTCTCTTATGTCTCTCTCTCCCCTCTCTATCTCTCTCATCTCTCTCCTTCTCTCCCCCCTCTCTCTTTCTCTCTTTCTTTTTCTCTCCCTTTCTCTCTCTCTTATCTGTCTGCCTTGTCTTTGTTTCTCTCTTCACCTATCTCTCCTTGTGAATCCAGATCTCCTCCTCTCTCTCCTTTGATCCCCCCTACCCCTCCCCTCTCTCTCTCCTTACCCAACATCATCCACTTTTAATCAGGACCGCCCCACCCCCCACCCACCCACTGTCTCTCTCTCTCTGAACGTCTCCGTCTCTGCATCATCCACTTTCACTCCCACCCTCTCTCTTCCCTCACCCATAGTCTCATCTCATCCCCGTTATCTGGTTCTCGACACCCCCTCCCCTCCCCCCAATCATTACCGCCTCCACGCCCCTCCCCCCCCCCCTCCCCCCACACACACATACTCCTCCCCCCACATCCCTTTTCTCGTTACCCACGTCTCCTTCCCGAGGCACCCGTTCCCTGTCCCCCCCCCCCCCTCCTCCCATCCACTTATCTGGATGTCTTGCTTTCAGGTCGTCCCCATGTACACCATCCCCTGATCACTGCACGGCCCTGGCACCGGCGTCATTGCAACAGAAGGGACGTGCCGGCAATGATACACCGCTGTCGGGGGAGTCCCTTCATTTCTGTTGTCTACTTCTATGCACCTGTGTCTGTCTGTTTTTACGCTCCCCTGCGTCTGTTTCTTTGTTCTCCTGCGTCTGTTTCTTACACTGATGTGTCTGCTTCTATACCTATCTAAATGCCTATTTCTATGCACCTCTGTGTCTGTTTCTGTTCACCTCTGTTTCTGTTTCTGTTCACCCCCGTGTTTCTGTTCACCCCTGTGTCTGTTTCTGTTCACCTCTGTGTCTGTTTCTGTT